>NC_064621.1:71716703-72021584 GCF_023898315.1 Schistocerca nitens
CCGTGGACTTTAAATGTATGGTGCGGAATCATTGGCGACCACTTCATTGGTGCTCACTTCATTGCAGGGGCCCAAACAGCTCCAACATACATCGCGTTTCTACAGAATGATCTGCCAACGTTGCTCGAAAATGTCCCACTGGAAACGCGTCGACGTATGTGGCATCAGCATGATGGTGCACCTACACATTCCGCAATTAACACTAGGCTGACCCTTGACAGGATGTTCGGCGGGCGTTTCATAGGACGTGGAGGACGCATAAATTGGCCAGTCCGTTCTCCTGATCTTACACTTCTTTCTGTGGGGTACGTTAAAGGAGAATGTGTACCGTGATGTGCCTACAACCCCAGGGGATATGAAACAACGTATTGTGGCAGCCTGCGGCGACATTACACCAGATGTACTGCGGCGTGTACGACATTCATTACACCAGAGATTGCAATTGTGTGCAGCAAATGATGGCCACCACATTGAACATCTATTGGCCTGACATGTCGGAACACACTCTATTCCACTCCGTAATTGAAAACGGAAACCACGTGTGTACGTGTACCTCGTCCCTCATGGTAATGTACATGTGCGTCAGTGAAAAAGACCAATAAAAAGGTGTTAGCATGTGGACGTAATGTGCTGTTGCAGTCTCTGTACCTAAGGTCCATCACCGTTCTCTTTGGATCCCTACGTAATTCGTTGCTCTCCGATACACACGATCGAACAGCGGAGGAGTGGTACTTAAGCGTCAAGTTTAGGTTACAATATCTCCGGATGTAATTAACATTTTACAATGCAACAAACGGCACTGATTACGTATTTGTTTATATGTTCAGATGTGCTAACAAAACTAACGGGTTTCCATTTGAAAAAACGTTGGTTTGTGTTAAAAGACACACTTCCGTACATTTTTTTATGGTTTGTATTAACCAGTTACACTAGCCCCTCTCCTCACGTTCGGTCTGTGGAATCGGTTCGTCAGTATTTGATGTGGTTCACGAAATATATCCGGCGGTAATGTTAGGTGACTCACCCTGTATATATATATTATGTGTGTGTGTGTTTGTGAGAGAGAGAGAGAGTGTGAAAGTAATCCATTCGGATGATGTATGAGACTCAAAAATTAATATCGGTTTCCGGCGCCACTTCTCCGGGCCCGAGGACTCCGTCCGTACTGCTCCTTGCGTCCGTCATCGTCAGCGTGAGAGCACCGTGGCGTCACCGCGGCTTGGACGCGGGGCTAATGAAGCTGTCGGGGCCAGCCGCGGCCTGATCGATGTTTTGTTTATCGGCCGTGATCCCGGCCTCTCGCCGCAGATTGGGATCACACCATCACCCGGCGCAACAATGGCCGCCCTACGTGAGGACTGTAAATAAATTACGCTAACTGCTTTACCGGTACAGGCTGACGCCCGCAGGCAGCTTACATCGAGCATGTGACCAACGCAGTCGTGACTGCTTCCGCTCCTAGGACGATACATTTCACGGAGAGGACCAATAGAGCGAGTTCCAGGAACAGAGGGCTTAATGTCAGGAATGTGTTCTTCATAAATAGAGAGCAAAAATTTTCCATTACAACGAGGATTCGGACATGCTTCGTTTCCGAGCGGCCGGCCACTGTGACCGAGCGGTTCTAGGCGCTTCAGACCGGAACCGCGCGCCTGATACGGTCGCAGAATCGAATCCTGCCGCGGCCATGGATGTGTGTGATGTCCTTAGGTTAGTTAGGTTGAGAGGCACTCACATGCCTTGCTCATACTGTGGCATCAAGCAGTCAGGCGTGCAAGATGAGTGGTCTGCCAACCGAGTGGATTCATTCTTATTTATCGAGTAACATGGACTCTCGTACTCACAATTAAGTTACAAATTATCCTCCTATATGAATAATACGCCACGGAAACGCACTTCTGATTATCAGTAATTTACAGAACTCTGACTGCTCACTACGCACTGGCAATACCACATTTTCTTTCTTTTTTTATTTAACGGCTTTTATCAAGACGTGGCCATGGCACTGAATACGAGTGGCGCACACATTATAAATTCTGGATATCATGACAACATACTCGTACAATTCGAAGGAAAAGGCCACCAATCTTTTTCTTTTCACTATCTTATTTATTCCGATAAATTCTATAACCTAAACACACAAATTCTATAACCTACAACAATAAAACACGAGAAGTTCCGCCCAGTGGGCATGGCTTTACATTGGTGAATCTCTATCTTATGGTCTCGTAATTATTTAACGCTACAGTGCACTTTCTGGATATGATGGTGGATCTTTTGCTATATCTCACACTTCGACTCTCACAATCATCATCACGAAACTTTCCTCCAGACCGAGCGGTACAAAATGAACATGCATACCCACTACCTCTGAAACTACCTTGCTACTCTCCCATGCAAACCACACATACTTAAATTACATGACATACACCACACTGCAACATGAAATACAAGACAGGGAATAGTCACAACATTATCACTTTCAGCTTTCCCACTTCAATTAATATTTATCCCAGTTTCACACGACACTGCCCCACTTCGTAATTCTACTTTATTACTATGAACTCTGGAGATATATGCACGTCTTCCTGTGCAATGCAAGCCAAGTGGCGTTGCTCGATGGCCGGCTGACTCATCTTGTTTCTCTCTCAGAGTATTATAGTTTGAATCAAGCGTCACACGGAAACATATCTCGCAAAGTAATATTAAGAACATATTCATCACACACACGAGACCTCAACTGATACCATGGACGAGTACTTCTCTTTATCCTTTGTCTCATACACAGATTGAGACTCATACAGTACTCACCACGTGGAAGTACTCGCCTCTAATTTCAAGTCCTGCACACGCTATTTCTTAAATATTTTACCTTATAGTACACCGCTAGTAATTCAGCTTAACTTAAGCACACGGAAGTATTTCAACTTGTTGCTACACGTGGTTTCATTGTGACCGTTGGTCACTTCCGAAGATTACTACGATCCCATTAATATTACCTGCCTGACATTTAATTCTCCCCACAAAAGTTCCTGAAATAGATAAATTATTATTTCAAACTACTCTTAAATATTCCATATGCATACCATGTCTCCACTCTTTTGTCTTTACGGAGCACACCTAAGACAGGTCTTAACAGCACAAGATCCAGCGGCAGAGTGCTCAAACATGGCCGTTCTTCAGGTCCTCTCGCACCTCTGCCGAAGTGGGGGAGCACCTTGCTACCGTATTGGTCAGCCACATTTCAGGCGCTCAAAGCTCAGGTAAATTTCATCTCTTTGGTCCCACCAAAGGTGGCCAAAGGATCGTCTCAAAGATGATCATATATTCACATTCACTATCTGCGGTTAGCAGACGACCATACATTCATTCATTTCGTAGATCTCACCAAACTGGATGTAGGGATTTATTTTGTGGGAGTGCACATGTGATCAATTAACTAAATAAATTGTCATTCTTTCCCACACTGGTATCCGGCTCAACTGTATTAATTGAAATTGAGTTATTATTAGAAAAGAATGTGTTGTTCTGACAAAAATAATGAAGTATGTTGTAGTTATTTTCAATGTCGGGTGGTCCTGTACCCTTTCACCACCAGCTACCCATGCAGAAAAAAATGGTACGGTACTATCCTTGCAATGCAAGGATAGTTCCGAACATTATTTTTCTAAGAAAGCTGTATTAGAACAAACGTAGCAAGTCATCAAAATAACCAGGAGGAGCCCTTAGCCCTTGGTGACCTCAAATAGACGACCAAATGCTGTAACTTTACCAAATTATTGACACAGTTGTTGCATTATTGTACTCTCCACAATCCGGAGTAACATACACATACAAATTTACAATAATCCACATGACAAATAAAACATTACATCATACAATTAAAAAATAATGTTGAGGTAAAAATTTGGTTAATTACTGGGATCTTCGTTATTTTTATGAGTAATCCAAACTTCACTAATTCTATGACAAATAAAAAAATACTAATTGTAGTCATGAAATTTTAAATAGCTCACCGTCCAAAAACAGAACAAGTAATCTGACATTCATAAATTGCTTTGTAATAATCTTTAACCGGCAATGTCTAAACACAAAAGAAAATCAACAAAAGAAAAAATTGCGTACACTAGTTCCACGTATAATGTCAGGCTCCATATCAGTGCTCTAAAATATACATCAAACCTACAGAGAAATAAAACTGAGAAGAAAAACAATGAAATATACGACAAGTTACATACTGGTTACATAATATAGTCAACCTAAGACGTCATGTCATACCTCATTAACTATCATCACTTAAGCAATTGCCACCACTACTCGACTGTGAGTTTAACCTTATCCTTGTCCACCAGTACAAATACCTGCTGCTGAGCTAGTCAGTCCATCAACTTTGATCAGTACACAGAGTAAATAGTTAGCAATAAGTGCTTGAATCTACCAGTAGCTCTCGTACCTTACTCTACTGCTCATTTCTCTGTTGTTACACATTTAGACGACAAGAACTTGCATTTCGACTAGCCTTCGTTACACTTTAATGAGAAATATCACATCTGTAATAATGCAAATAAGTGGCTTCAGTCAACACACCAACAAGATCATTACTGTCCACGACATCAAAATGCATCAGTTAATTCCGATATTTGTTGTGCAATGCAAACTCTTGTCCCCTGTGACAACCTTACTGATCAATGCAACAAGAGCCGCTACGTTAGTATTACACCACTGGCTAATAATTAAAGCATCATTGTACCAAATATTCTAATAAACATGCTACGTGAACTGGTAACCCAGAACAAACAAAAAAAAAAACACTAACTGTTCTAAACACAAATGTTAATGAAATACAATTACACTTGCTGTCCCTTCTGGAATGAAACATATAAAAAAATTTACACAATTACAAGTACAAATACATTATTCCCTATCTTGCGAGTCACACGGAATCATTTCATTCTGTGATTTTCTTGGGGTCAAAAAAGTTGATGACAGGTTCCCTAGAAACACTGTCTCGGTGTCAAAGCTTTCCCATGGTTACCCGGACGAAAGTCTTTAAGTCACTCAAATCGGCATTTTGAACACGCACTGAACAGTAAACTGTATCTCACATTAAAGACAAATGTCATAGTCACTCTCAGAGTACCATCCACACGAATCTGGTCGTCCAAAAATGGCCCTACAACTACTATTACCCATGGTTCTGTCCTTTCAGTTCATGGCGTAATTAAAAGTCGTAAGTTCCAACAAACAGCACTTATTCCTGCACCAATTAAAGAAATGTCTCCTACTACAAATGCAAATGTCAATGTCCCACTCTAGTTTCTTGTGTCCATAAAATAATTAGTCACCAAACGACAACTGTCCTCTTTAAGTATACCAAGCGTCCCACATGCAATTCACAAAGCACACTTAACAAGTCACTGCAAAAGTTTATGGATCCCACCGTTCAGTGGTCAAGACAAAACAAAACAATCGTCCTGTCTGCTAAAGACAAAATATTTTCCACCACTCACAATGTGGAAACACCAGTCCTTCACTTTCCACCTTATGGAGACATACCAGCAGTCATCTTGTTTCACGGCTCCATAGTCCAGTACTATTTAATAGAGCTGGTAAAAAATGCCCGACGGGCTCTGCTGCGCGTCGTTCATTCTGCCGTAGCGTCGCCGCGCGAGCCGTTGGGCAGAAGAAACCATCCGCTGTTGCCTCCGCGGGATACTTTCCCCAGTCGTAAGGGTGGCGGAACTTATGAATGGCCAGTGATACGCGCGTGTCGCCCCAGGCCGTTGACCTGCTGTAGCGGGCGCGTGGAGCGTACCTCGACCGGCAGTGGAGTGGGGAGCGCACCGGCTCTGTTGCCTCTCCCATGCCGACGTCAGCTTGGCTTATGTGGTATGGGCGCGTTCTGTGTAGCCTCTCAGCGCTACGACACCCAATCAGTCAGACCCTTCCGTGCATCTCGCAACAATACAGACAAAAGGATATTCTTACAGTATTTAAATACTCATTGATTACATGTATGATCTATTAGATACATTGGTAATAAAAGAATCTTTGTTCCAAAAAACGTAAAATGATACACCCTAGTTTTCTACACATACAACATCAACATTTATCCCTTTTCTATATACGGCCTACACTTGTGCTATTGATTGTACCTGTCGTCCCTCATACAAAACATGAAAGTGTAAAAAAAAAGGAATAAGAAACAATCTATACAGCTCATAATTACAATATCAAATAGTAGACTACTCTAACATCCTATCACAGTGAAAATATTAGAAACTGTTGATTCTAAAACTACAATACACAGTGAACCTTTGTGCTTGTGACAGACTGAAATTAATACCCCTTGAAAGTGTTCTAACAAAAAAATAAGAAATAATCTACACAGCTCACAATTACCAACCACATATTATTAAATAGTAAACTACTTTAACATCCTAACACAATAAACATTTTAGAAACTGATGATTCTAAATCTACAACATACAATGCACCTTTGTGCCTGTGACACACTGAAATTAGTATCTCTTTATATATTTTGCCTTTATTATATATAACAACATTTCTAGGGTTGTATGAACCACCCACATGATGTCAGATCCTGACCTGCCATCGAGGTTCATCCAAATCAAACAATAAAGCACAATAATGTTTTAGTTATGGATCGGTAGCATCCCTTTTACAGGAGTGTGCGCATTGATCACACTACTCTACGACTCTCACTCACCAGACATCACATTTTCCTTCTCATTCAATCCATTAATAAACTAACAGAATAGGTCTAGAAGTCGGCTAACCTTAACACCACCACACTCACGACAACATACCATACCTTTGCTCCCTTATACTCAACCACATAACACATGAAGCTGTTTCGGAGATAGCATTCCAGTCTCTGAATTCGTCCTTCCACTCTGGCACTTCTCTCCATCGGCTCACCTCTGCATTCACTTTACCGATTATTCATCCTGCTAAATATCAACTTAGAATTGCGACATTTCATCTAAGAACAAAAAATACACAAATTATTCATCCTGCAAAATTACTGTACACATTCTTGGTGCCGTTTTGATTAGTTATACTGGTACCAGGCTTCAACAACAACAACAAAAATTATTTTTTTTTCATATTGCAAATGTTATAGTAAGAATTAGATTTACACTTATATTACATCTTACGTCAGTATTCCACAACGTTCACCACCTGGATCTCATACTCCCTTTATGTCCCTTCACGTTGTGCAGTTGTCCTCATCTCTTCATTCGTATTTCGGCTCTCCGTCCATCGATTACTCCATCATTTCCTGGTCTTCCTTCGCAATTCGCATCAATCTCGATTGCAGCATACACAGGCCTCTCTGTAACATACCTCTAAGACATCTCCACATTATTAGTTCTACTCATCTTTATTTACCACTGTTTCATCACGTCGAATCTCTCTTTATTAATCACACTGCTTCACGTCGCTTCTCTCCTTAAATATCACCTTTAGCCACTACTATTTATCACGTCGCTTCTCTATCTACCATCTTTATCCACTCATTAATCATCACGTCGTTTCTGCATGATCTTTATTCATATGACAAAAAATACGTACATACACCACTCTGTCGTCTCCTGTTCATGACTCATTCGACCAGTCTATTCCGTCATACTTCCTGACATCCCGCCTGAAAATTGTTATGTTCGATTTGACCCTGCACCACGATACACACCACAAATAAATACACTGACTATCTACCATAAATTGCCTACTTTCGATCTATCCATAACGTTTCCATACTTTGATGTTAGAAATGTGATGAAGCCCACGAGATTGTTTTCCCCTGATCGTCTCAATCAGTACAGCATTTTTATGGACAATCCGCCTCACTCTGAATGGTCCACTATACACAGTAAAGAATTTGCTAGTTAGGAATCTGAGATTACATGAAAATTAAATGTGTGCAGAGAGTATACAAGCTGGGAGAGATGGGACAGCCCAAGTGTTAGAAACTTTGGTGCTAGTGGCCTCTTTCCCTAACACCAGATACTGAACAACCATACGCAACACCTCAAAACTGTCACTATGACAATGACATACTACCGATCAGATGGCATCTAATTTAAAAACTTCGATCACATTACTGATGTTACCTGTAACAGCAGTATAAACGTACCCTATTCCATACAGATCACAATGTTGGCTTTTTACATTACATGTTAAGTACCTGCAATAGTCAAATCACACTAATTAAACTGGACTCATTGGCACTATTACATAAAATTTTTTTAGCAACTGGTTTGTTTTGAGGAAACAGTCCTTTTACTTTAGTGTTCGAAATAAAAATTTGCAAATTTAGCTCTGAGAGACCAGCCTAACAGATGCCATTACTGGTGTTTTATTGGCTAAAATGGTTCAAATGGCTCTGAGCACTATGGGACTCAACTGCTGAGGTCATTAGTCCCCTAGAACTTAGAACTAGTTAAACCTAACTAACCTAAGGACATCACAAACATCCATGGCCGAGGCAGGATTCGAACCTGCGACCGTAGCGGTCTTGTGGTTCCAGACTGCAGCGCCTTTAACCGCACGGCCACTTCGGCCGGCTGGTGTTTTATTCTCTGATCAGAAGTATGGTATTTGCATTCCTACATATCAATAGAGTATGTCTGCTACATAGACAATTTTCAGTGCCAGCGGCATGTGTTTTAAGGCAAGATGTTAAGGGCTGATATTTTGGAATAGTTTCTCCTATCCTTCAATCCATTATGACAAGAATGAAATGCCAGGATTCCATGCTCTCCTGTCATTCTGATAGTTGCTGCCGTTCCTATCCTCGACACTATCTGATCTATGAGTCGTGTCTCCGTTTACGATATTGCTCTCACTACCCAATTCTTGTAACAAGTGCTGAAATGACGCAGAATCGTCTAAGCCTCTGCCTGCTATCGCTATATCTCTGCGCAATTTCACTGGCAACTTCGTTATACAAATCTCAATGACTCCCCAGGTTCGTATGGCACATCCAAATACCTATTTCGTCTCACTATTTCCTGATATCACACCACTGATTCTCTTATACCACCTTCGTTATAATTTGGCATCAGCAATATGCTTTGCTTAACCTGGACCTGCTTACTTTTCAACCAGAATTCATTCAAATAGCTACTACAGTCTTTAATAACTTCCTGCATTTTCGCTTTAGCCTCGTCCCTCAAATGGTTACACACAATCTTCATTTTGAGGAGCGGTCCCCACGATGAAGGTAATGAATCTTGAAATTGAGACAGCCACAGGCATGGATGTTGGTAATTCTCAGGATCCGGAAAACAAGTGTACGTTTGTACCGACACGAAGTGCCTCCTTCCGCATTTATATTTTCCGACCTTGGACTATACCCAATTGGGTTTGCCACCTGTTTTATCCGACACAACCGTTCTTCTAACTCTCTGAGTTCGTCTTCCTCTTTCTGCCTATTTTCGTTTTTTGAATTTATGTCACTCTCCCTCTGCAGTCTACCTGGTGGTGTGTCACCTTCGCTACTGCACGCTAATTGCAACTGTGCTAGTTCTTCCCTATGTTTCCTACTTATTTCTAATTGCGCCTCTTTAAGCTGTAATAGTGAGTGTATCTCCCCGTGGTTGGCATAAACCTCTCGCTGCGTACTGTCAGAGCCTGTCTCGCCTCTTATACTGATCTTTTCTACATCTGCACTAGTCGTATTCATTCTGAACACTACCTCTTTGATTTGCTCATCCGGCAACACGTCCCTACGTTCTGTAGAATCACTCTCTATTGCAATTATTCGTACCTCAAAATTATTGGCTTTTTCTTTCACGGCGTCACATACTTGCTTCAACGCACCCAGATTCTTCTCCCCCTCATCTAACCGATTATTAACTGCGGGCAGACGCTCAATGATAACTGAGTGTAGCTTCCTCATTGCCTCTTTATTTCCCTTATCCAATGCCTCCATACTTTCCTTACTATCTTTATCCATCGCTTGCAATATTTTCTTAATCTCCCTATCTCTCTCCTTATTATCTCTATCCATCGCTTCACTGTATTAATTGAAATTGAGTTATAATTAGAAAATATGTGTTGTTCTGACAAAAATAATGAAGTATGTTGTACCTATTTTCAATGTCAGGCGGTACTGTACCCTTTCGAGGTTTAGCTAGTTGTAAGTCTAGGGGACTGATGACCTCAGATGTTAAGTCTCATAGTGCTTAGAGCCATTTTAACCATCTTTCTTTTGGTTTCCGAGCTGTTGCCATCGAAAACCTGATATTCACCGGAACGTTGCCCTTGTGTGGGAAAGAATGACAATTTATTTATTTAATTGATCACATGTAAACTCCCACAAAATAAATCCCTACATCCAGTTTGGTGAGATCTGTGAAATGAATGAATGTATGGTCGTCTGCTAACCTTAGATAGTGAATGTGAATATATGATCATCTTTGAGATGATCCTTTGGCCACCTTTGGTGGGACCAAAGAGATGAAATTTATCTGAGCTTTGAGCGCCTGAAATGTGGCGGACCAATATGGTAGCAAGGTGCTCCCCCACTTCGGCAGAGGTGCGAGAGAACCAGAAGAACGGCCATGTTTCAGCACTCTGCCGCTGGATCTTGTGCTGTTAAGACCTGTCTTAGGTGTGCTCCATAAAGACAAAAGAGTGGAGACATGGTATGAATGTGGAATATTGAAATAATAATTTCTCTATTTCAGGAACTTTTGTGGGGAGAATTAAATGTCAGGCAGGTAATATTAATGGGATCGTAGTAATCTTCGGAAGTGACCAACGGTCACAATGAAACCACGTGTAGCAATAAGTTGAAATACTTCCGTGTGCTTAAGTTAAGCTGAATTACTAGCGTGTGTACTATAAGTTGAAATATTTAAGAAATAGCGTGTGCAGGACTTGAAATTAGAGGCGAGTACTTCCACGTGGTGAGTACTGTGTGAGTCTCAATCTGTGTATGAGACAAAGGATAAAGAGAAGTACTCGTCCATGGTATCAGTTGAGGACTCGTGTGTGTGATGAATATGTTCTTAATATTACTCTGCGAGATATGTTTCCATGTGACGCTTGATTCAAACTATAATACTCTGAGAGAGAAACAAGGTGAGTCAGCCGGCCATCGAGCAACGCCACTTGGCTTGCATTGCACAGGAAGACGTGCATATATCACCAGAGTTCATAGTAAGAAAGTAGAATTACGAAGTGGGGCAGTGTCGTGTGAAACTGGGATAAATATTAATTGAAGTGGGAAAGCTAAAAGTGATAATGTTGTGACTATTCCCTGTCTTGTATTTCATGTTGCAGTGTGGTGTATGTCATATAATTTAAGTATGTGTGGTTTGCATGGGAGAGTAGCAAGGTAGTTTCAGAGGTAGTGGGTTATGCGTGTTCCTTTTGTACCGCTCGGTCTGGAGGAAAGTTTCGTGATGATGATTGTGAGAGTCGAAGTGTGAGAAATAATAAAAGATCCACCATCCTATCCAGAAAGTGCACTGTAGCGTTAGATAATTACGAGACCATAAGATAGAGATTCACCAATGTAAAGCCATGCCCACTGGGCGGAATTTCTCACGTGTTATTGTTGTAGGTTATAGAATTTGTGTGTTTAGGTTATAGAATTTATCGGAATAAATAAGATAGTGAAAAGAAAAAGATTTGTGGCCTTTTCCTTCGAATTGTATGTTGTCATGATATCCAGAATTTATAATGTGTGCGCCACTCATATTCAGTGCGATGATCACGTGTTGATAAAAGCAGTGAAATAAAAAAAGAAAGAAAATGTGGTATTGCCAGTCGTAGTGAACAGTCTGAGTTCTGTAAATTACTGATAGTCAGATGTGCATTTCTGTTGCGTATTATTTATACAGGAGGATAATTTGTAACTTAATTGTGAGTACGAGAGTTCATGTTACTCGATAAATAAGAATTAATCCACTCGCTTGGCCGATCACTCATCTTGCAGGCCTGACTGCTTGATGCCACAGTATGAGCAAGGCATGTGGGTGCCTCTCAATACTGATGGATAGTACATTATTGATGATTAAAGTCTCTGTTATGTGTAACTGTTGTGTCTATTAAACTTATGGAAAAACGCTGCGGACTTATGCATAACCATATAAATCCCACATGGAACAGTCTCATCTCGTTACTAGGTGCGGTTCTGTCTGCACATTTGGGCCGGTGTCATTGTTGATCTGTTAGTTGGACCCCATGTATTTGTATTCAGACTTACTGGGCAGGCGTATACGTACCTCAAGTTTGTGATGATACTCCAATGATCATCTGTCAACAAGCTCACATTTCTTGTATGATGGCGCGCCTGCACACTTCAGTCGTACGGTTAGTTAGTAATTGGGTCGAATGTTTCCTGAGTCATGGCTAACTGCTTAGCCTCCACTCTCCCCTGTTTTAAAACATATCGATATCATTGGTGCATCCATCTCCGGTGATTGACACGGAATTCCTTCGGAATCGAATTATGGCAGGTTTGTAAGAAAGAAGCAGTTCTCCTGAAATTTTGGGTCGTGACTTCAGGGCCATCGGTCACCTATTGGAGGCCTGTACTCAAGGAGGTGGTACACATTTTGAACATCTTCTGTAAACGGAAATGCCTGCGAAAAGAAAAACTTTCCGGTGAATATTACTGTTTTGAAGACCGATAAATCGAAAACAATATCCGAACACATGTTCTGTTGAGCATTTTTTTTTTATACTTGCGTATGGCTACTACTTTCTTGAAATGAAGACCTCAGTTTTTGAAACGCCCTGTATACCACGCGTAAACGAAGTAAAATATGACTCTCCAAGAACTGATGAACAAGTTGGAGAATCACATTCGCTACAGCTAACACGCATGTGATTGTGCCAAGGGGCATTTTGTACAAATCTTCATGAAGCATATCACTCAGTATGCTGCAACGGAAATGAATCAAGAAAAGAATTTAATAACGACAAAATATCAACGAGCTCACCAAAAGGCAACAAGCTTTCGAAGTGGCAAGGTCGAGAACTCTCATGGCCTTTTCAGAGCAGTCATCCCTGCGTTCAACTAAGGTGGTTTGTGGGGAAATCCAGACTTTGTGTGCAGGACAGGAAACTGAAACGATCAGTTCCCAGAGTCTACTCGGTTGTTTGTAGTATTGTCAAAGGAACAGAGAACTTACTGCGATTATTGTGGAGACAGATAGTAGTTCTACAGTATTGAGGTAAGGATATTGTGCTATCCCCGAAGCGACGTCAAGTTTAAGGGTGTGTTCTCAGTAACACGGGCAAATTATTCAGCTTCTGCAAGAAGTTCAAACCCATCGACATAGAAAGTGAAACTGCATGCAAGATTGTTTGGGCCAGACTCAGTATCAAGGGTGGGGATAAACTTGTAACTGGATCATACTATCGACCATCCGCTTCAGATGTGCCTGAAATTGCAAAAAACCTCACTTTACTTGCCTCAAACATATTATCTTTAACCATCCAATAGTTGATTGGTAGGTTCCAGTCTTATACAGGGGTGGACAAGGATATGGAAATGTTATGTTACCAGATTTTGAGAAAAGCTCTAAGTACCATACTTACCTCCAACAAATCAATAAATCTAGCTAATGTAGATTAAGGCGAAGCTAGAAATGAGAGTACAAGTATGATTATAGTTAACGCCAGTGAGTGCCATATCTAATTACAAAATTTCCTTATTAAATTCCTCTTATGGGGGGTATGCATACATGAATTTGGGAATCTTATTGCGTACATGTTGGGTAGAAGGGAGAAACTTGGCTATTAAGAGGACCATAGGTATCTTCAAAGGACAAACATCACCCTCCGGCAGGGAAATGAGAAACCAGGTAGAAAGTTTCGGACCAGTACAATTTGTGCAGGTTGAGCTCCACCTAACACTAACCATCTAAACAACGGGAAGCCATTGTATAATGACACTGTATAACGAATTTAACGTGGGCAGTCCGCTTGCGCCCAAGAGACGTGCTCAATTCATACAATGAGGGCCTCCCCGTTGCACAGAGCCAATGTCCTGGGAAAGTCTAGACCGAAGCAGATATGAAGATAAGATATGTGAAGTCGACTGAGGCAAGAGGCAATCTGGCAGTTTTGTGTTTAAGAACACAGGACCAGCAGCCATCAAGATAGCGCTAAGTTAATTGCCTTGATGATGACTCTGATAAAAAACAGTATGAGCAGCTATCATTGGACAATATAAATAAAGTGTGGAGTAGAGGAAACGAAATCGCTGTGTGTTCATAGAGATCACCTGATTGGCTAAAACGTAAAAAGGGATAGATAGTGGGGTTTCAAAAGCTGCCAGTTTTTGAACTCCGTCATTAGAAACTTATACGACTGGTTGATTATGTTAAAACGGAGCACGGAAGGGAGATTATTGCATTATTAGAACGGACGTGATTGGTAGTACAGGGAAGAGTTACTATTATTGGCGCTCAAAATTATGCACAACGCTCACACACAAAAATATAGAGTAAAAATTTTGCTTCATGCTGTCGCTCTGGAGATCTTAGTTCCCTCCAGTACTCGTCAGGGCGCGCTGGAGCCCAAAGGGAGACTTCAGTGCAGGCCAGATGACTTAGAATTCTGAGCCACTACAGCTACCTCTAGCAGGTACCGGTAACTATAGGTGTGGTGAGCAACTACAGCATTCGCAAACCAAACAGCAGGATATACGCCAAGATTTCAGACGACGTGAGGGCTTTTACGTTTCTGATTCAAATACGTTTATTGGTAATCTCGAACTCAGCATGTTCTCAGTCGAGGTAGTGGATGTTTGTATGATTCTTTCTGTATTTCTTTCTTTGCTCTCTAATTAACATTCGACAATCACTGTGCTACTTTGGTGAACTTAATTGTTCCCACCAAAATGAGTTGACTTCAACAATCTCATCACCCGATTTTTTCCAAGGTGCTGTTATTTTAATGCCGTTGTAACTCGTATTAATACTTTATTAAAGTAACGATTTCATGTCCTTGAGTACGTGTGTTTGATTTGAACTGCACAAGAAGTTGTAATAAGGTTTTAGAGTGACCACTGTTCATTCAGTAATGTGTTTACACTCCCTGTTATTATAATCTCGTGAGTTGCAGCACTCGTGTTTTATGCATCATATGGCAACTCCTGTTTAACAAATTAAATTCGTTAAGTTATCCGATGCATGCACCTGTAATAAAATAACCTGACTCTATGGGGAGCGGGCTCATTATTGGTAAAGTCGCCAGTTACAACTCTTACTGACATCCATGTCTGTGGCTTAGCCGTAACCTCACAGAAACACTAAAAACTCAACACATTATCATGCCTAATACGGTATAGAAAAACCGTGGTAATTCAGAACAGCTTCCACTCTTCTCGAGATGGATAAATACAGATCCTGTATGATTTTCAGTGGAATCTTACGACATCTTTCCTGCAGGAATGGCAATTTCAGATAACGATGATGGACTTGGGTAGCGATGACGCATTCTTCTCGCCGAAGCAGACCACAAAGGCTAAATTACACTGACATCTGATGGGTGTAGTGACATGGAGAGATACAACAATTCATACTGGTGCTGACAAAACCAGTCCAGGACGATGCAAGCTGTGTGAACAGGTGCCTTGTCCGTGTTGCCCATGGAATACCACGATATGGCTGCCCAGATAATCACTGAACCCCCACGATGTTTCACTCCTGAGATGTAACCTCGGCCAGAAGTTGGACACAGCGTGAAAGAAGACTCATCCAGCGAAACGACTTCCTTACATGGCACCACACTGTCCTGTTATGGCTATTTGCACCACTGATGAGTGGTTTCGGAATTCCAGATCATCCTCCTGTTCCCTGCTTACGGAACCGCCTTCGTGTTGCTTTGGTGCTGACCAGGTTCGCGGGTGGGACCGTCAGTTCTGCAGTGACATTTGCAGCTGTCGTCACATTTATTTTTCGTCACAATTATTTTCAGTGACCGTCTGTCACGATCACTCAACACATACTTTCTTTCGCGTTGTGACTTAGCCTATGATGTTTCTCGGCTTTCCCTATATGCTCTATAAATTTTCTATATGTTGCTCCTTGACACACCAAACACTTCACCTATTTTGGCTATGGAAGCGGCCACCATATCACCAACAATAATTTACCCACTTTTGAATTCACTTGGCTACGAGATTACACGGAGTATCTTTCTGATTACGGCTCACAATCGCAACGTGTTGAGAACACTTCACAGGTGCCATTAGTGCTGAAATACAACAGCATAACCTGCTGGCTGGGCTAACATCTGAATTTGTGTTAAAACATGTCTCGCCGTCTTCGCACATTTTTGTTGAAGCTCTATACTGGTGGGCATAACAAGACAACTTGCGAAACAATACCACATGCTTTTTCCGACCCTTAGCTAGAACATTTAGTTATGACGCCCATTGAAGACGAAAATAAATTGTATCTAACGTCAACACAGTGACTTGAACTTCTTAGGATGGTCGCATTGAAACTGATTTCAGCGACCGTGAGACAGTTGGAGCAACAGTCGTAGTCAAAATACAATGAAAATCAAAATGAAGCAGAAATATTTAAGCATACTAGATGAAGAAGCAGAGATTGTCGATCAGGAACTTGGAAAATTAAGCTCTGGACAGGAGCGTGGGGCACTGCGAATGAAGCCGGCCGGTGTGGCCGAGCGGTTCTAGGCGCTTCAGTCTGGAACCGCGCGACCGCTACGGTCTCAGGTTCAAATCCTGCCTCGGGCATGGATGTGTGTGATGTCCTTAGGTTAGTCAGGTTTAATTAGTTCTACGTTCTAGGCGACTGATGACCTCAGAAGTTAAGTCGCATAGTGCTCAGAGCCATTTGAACCATTTGAACCACTGCGAATGAAGTTCCGAAGAGGTGGTGATCAACCGCTGAATACTCGTGTACTTCATAGAACAATTCATGATGGGAGAGCAACTGTAAATAACCTTCTAAAGAAATATGTATAAAACAAAGCATAAGGCTATAGACAGTTGCTAAACTAGACGCATTTAGATATGAAACGAACAATATGTGAAAACTTCAGAATCCACCGTAGCAGGATAGTGTTGAAAGATCTCTCACAAAACTCAAAGAAATTCTGATAATTTGGGAGATAAAGGCTGTCAGTGGCACTTGAATTGGTGTCCACTCATGGATGAGACAGGAAATAAAAGAGATGGTAGCAAAGCAAAAGCAGAAAATACTGAAGTCCGTTATTCAGTCTTCCATTACAGACGGAAATGGAGAAGTACTGCTCTGGTTTAATTCTCGCACCACTTCAAAGATTAGATATTACTGGCATTTAGAAACAGCTGAAATGGAACACAGCTACAAAGTCTGAACGATTCCCTATCAGATTCCATGCAGACTATATGGCTACGTTAGTCCATATTTAAACCATAATATACGTTAGATCCCTAAACAAAGAAGTGTGTTCAGTACTTGGAAGAATGCACGGGTCTCACTCATCTATAGAAGGTTAAAAGAAGCGATCCACAAAATTATCCACCGTTATCGTTAGCACCTATCCACTGCATGTTCTGAGCTCAAATTTAAGGATACATCTCCAACAGAAAGAACTCACCCATAGTAACAATCATGAATTTCGGAATCATAGGCCATTTGAAACTCAAATCGTGGTTTTTCCGCATGACATCTAAACCCATATTAAAAGAAGTACGATTATATTGGGTATCAAGCAAAATTTGTCATTGTAGTGAGGACTTATTGAGAGGACGCATGGTAATATACTGTGTGGAAAGTCATCGACAGTTATAACAGTAACTTCAATGGTGCCTCAGAGACGTTTGTTGTAATCGTTGCTGTTCCTGTCGTATGTTAGTGACCTGGCAGACAAAATAAATAGTAACCTCGGGATTTTCGTAGATGGTGAAGTTATTTATAATTATGTGCTGTCTCGAAAGCTGCAGAAATGTTCAGATCAGATAGTAAAGTGGAGACATATAGGTAACTTGCTGTGTATTCATAAATGAAAACTGTGTACTTCACAAAACGGACGAACTGATACAAATAGTGTGACAGTTTTTAGAGATATGAAATGGAATTATCACGTAGGGTCCGTCGTAGGTACAACAAGCGGCAGACGTCGGTTCATTGGTAGGTCGCTGGGAAAAAGCTCACTGTCTGTAATCAAACAATGGAAAAATTGAGGATGGAATGTAACAAAAAAGTCGCTACTCACCATATAGCGGAGACGCTGAGTTGCAGACAGGCGCAACAAAAAGACTGCACGATATAACCTTTCTGCCATCAAGGCCTTTGTCGAAAATAGACAACAGACACACAAACACACGCACACGCAAATGCAACTCACACACACGTGACTGCAGCCTGTGGCAGCTGAAGCCATATAACACTTCCGTCTGCTACTGCTACACAATAACCTCGAAGCTGGAAACAGGTTGTGAAATAAAACTATTTTGTTAAAGCAATTATGGTATAAAGCAACAGAGCAGTGTTACCCTCTGAGAGGAATTTTGTTATGTTGACCGTGTTGTACCTAATGGAGGTGGCTTATCGGAAAATGAAAGTCAGAATTCCGTAAATATTTGAACAGTAACAAACAAAATTTTGCCTATCTGCACTGTTTAACGGATAAAGAAAACGGTCGTCAGCCTAACTAGGCAAGAGAATGATTAACATTCTCGTTCAAGAAAATAGTTATTAGTAACTTTAATGGATAAACACAACCTATACTTTGTCACACGCGAGTGCAGTGAACTCTGACACATGCATATGTTTACGGTAAGATTGAAACTAACAGTTAGAGCAGCACAAATTATTTGTAAAATTATAACAGATACCGGAACACACTATTACTTTCAGGGCTTACACAAACTGAATGGTCTTTATAACGTTATTATTACTATTCATTGCAGAATAATTAAATGGATATAGGTTAAGTCTCTCTCAGTTGAATACTTTACTATTTAAAATGAAAGTTAATTGGAATCCACTAACAGGTTGCTTCTCACTATCATTTGAATAAAGAAATTATGGTTTTCATAATTAATGGTCTTTCCGTTACTTGTTACCGAGCATTAACACAATAGACAAACCGTGGATCGTGTTATACTATTAATATGCACTTCCAATACACAAGAGAGACAAACACTTAGCAAACGAGTATATAACCTTTCATAAATACAATTCACGACTTTTACTCAGTGAGACACCCAATTAACATATATGTAAGATATTGACTCACCTTCTGCGATTTACAACAGGCAGTAATGTGATCATTTACTAAGCAAAACTTAATAAGCCTCAGTCTTAAGAACTTTTGAAAAAAGAGACAGCATTGGTCGTATATTTTTTACTATTGCAAAATCGATTTTCTGTCACTGAGTGACCATCTTCAGTGCTATATTGTATAACTTAAATTGGGATGCACTGTTGTCACTAAGCTTACGGCAATCACATAGACAAAAAAAAAAAAAAAAGACCAATGCTGTCTCTTTTTTCAAGAGTACCTGTTATCTGGTCGTGGTGCACAAGACAACATGGAGTCGCCAGTCAATTAAGAACTTTTAATTTGAAGTTGACAAAAACACATTAATAAGCAGTTTTACTAGGAAAATTAGTTTCATCTAGCGTCATTAACTTTAACTCACTCTCTTGCCACATTAACTTTCTTTTTACTATGTTCAAGAGGCATCAATTAGCAAAAACACTGGTCTTTAATGTTCTTTCAGTGGGGACACTCGGTAATCACTTTAGTTCAAACGGAGAGGAACCTGAGAGGTGTTATGATAAGGAAAGAAGCAAGGTAGGTACATAAATTCAGTTATAAGTTACATTATATTTGTGCACACTAAAGCATCCAGTAAGCTGATCCTTCACTGTACATCATTATAGTATTACGTTACAGTGATTGCGCAACGTGGTGGCAACTGCATGTTGGTAGGTGGATTCTCAGGCAGAATTGCTGGACTCTGGCCCTTCTTGGTGGCGATGATGAATACCAAATTCCAGAATAGTTCCAGCTATTTATCCATCCATCCGAGGCATTGGAAAGTAGTAGAAAAAGCCTCTCTCGGAACCAGCACAATATGCATCTTTTACATGGCAATGCACAGTTTGGTAGCTCGTCCCCGACTCGAAGCTCGTCCCCGACTGACTCTTGTTCCACCTTTTCTACCTAGACCAACCACAATTTGCGCGCGCTACACAGTTCCGTTCCCAAGGGGAACCACAACAACATTTACATACCCTAAGTGAGGATCAGCAGTTTACAAAACAGAGAACAAATATTTTAAATAAAACAGAGCCTTTGCACATATTAGGACTACTACAAAAAGTTATTCACACATAAATTACAATTGTTCCCTCCAAATAGGGGACAAAGAATTTAAATGACAGATATACTACATTGCACAGAATGAAACCACGACATCAAAGTTTTAACAAAGAAAGAAGTATACAATTTTGTGTTATCAATTCAGTCAAACAACGTTCACAGAAGCTCAACGATGTAACATTAAATGAAACAAAAGCAGAATAAATCAGCAGAGCATTAGAGTTATGGTGTTACAGCCGCACTGTCTATAAAGGAGACGCTGTTTATCAAGGAGATACAAAACAGTGCTGCATCGCATCTTAGAAAGCAATGAACATACGAGCTTAGCGTTTCATAGACAGCGTGATCCTTAGAGACGGAACACAAGCTCGGGTTACGAAACGCTGGGAAAGTAAACCGGTCGTGCCCTTCTTAAAGGAGCCGTCCCGGCATTTGCATGGAGCGATTTAGGGAAATCACGGAAAACCTAAGGGAACTTGGGCATCGATGTGGTGGCACTTTGCCGCTACGGCGCAGCCAATTTTTACGCACCTTCTCATTGTCTGAAACATTGAAAAGAAAAACAAGTTTTCAAGAATTTTTATGGATGTCATCTATTTTCCGAAACGTAAATTCCTTTATAAGATATGACTGTGAATTAGCTTTAGGACAGCAGGAGCAGCGAGCTAGCCAGTGACGTCAGAGGTATCACACGACTCGAATAGAGCGTTTTCTCGCGGGCTTTCAAATTATTTGAATTTCATTACCGTTTTTATACAAGAGTACTGAAATTCAAGATGGAAAAAAGCATATTATGAGCATACAATGACATTATTAACTATTTAAGACGATTTCCAGAAAACAAAGACCCTATTAGCATGGCAGTAATATTAGAAAAATTATGGCTCATAAACGAGAGAGCCTACAATTTTTTGCTTCAGATTTTAATTCTATTTTCTTCTTATTGTGAGTCATTAGTCTTCTAACGGGTTAGATCCAGCCCGCCATGAATTACCCTCCTAAGCTAACCTATTCATCTACGTGTAGCACTTTCACCGAACATGCTTAATTATTTGGTGGACGTAATGTATTCACCCTGTTCCCCCACATTTTATACCTGCTAGAGCTTCCTCTAGTACAGTGGCGGTTATTCCCTGATGTCTTAACATATGTCCTGTCAACCTCCCTCCTTCTTTTCAGTGTTTCCCTCGTGTTATTTTCCTCGTCGATTCTGCGAAGAACCTATTCTTTATGTTATTAGTCCATCTAATTTTCAACATTCTTCTGTAACACCATAACTGAAACGCTTGGATTCTCTTTTGTTTCACTTATCCCACAATCCATGAATCAGTACCACACAGTGCTGTACTTCAAACAGACATTCTCAGAAATTTCTTCCTCGAATTAAGACCGATGTTTGATTCTATTAGATTTCTCTTGTACATAAATGCCATCTTTGACTGCACTAATCTACCTTCTTATCCTCCTTCATACGGATGTCGTCTGTTGTTTTCTAGAATGCATACACACCCTGTAGCGTAGTTTAGAAGAGAACTTCGTGACGTTTGGAAGGTTGGAAATCAATTGCTGCCGAATCTGAAGCTATGAGGGCATGTCGTGTGGCGTGCATGGATAACTCAGCTGATAGAACCCATGCCCGTGAAAGCCGAAGGTATCAGTTTCGAGTCCCGGTCCGGCACATACACTACTGGCCATTAAAATTGCTACACCACGAAGATGACGTGTTACCTAGGCGAAATTTAACCGACAGGAAGAAGATGCTGTGATATGCAAATGATTAGCTTTAGAGAGCATTCACACAACGTTGGCGCCGGTGGTGACACATACAACGTGCTGACATGAGGAAAGTTTCCAACCGATTTCTCATACACAAACAGCGTTGCCTGGTGAAACGTTGTTGTGATGCCTCGTATAAGGAGGAGAAATGCGTACCATCACGTTTCCGACTTTGATAAAGGTCGGTTCAAAATATGGTTCAAATGGCTCTCAACACTATGGGACTTAACATCCGTGGTCATAAGTCCCCTAGAACTTAGAACTACTTAAACCTAACTAACCTAAGGACATCACACACATCCATGACCGAGGCAGGATTCGAACCTGCAACCGTAGCGGTCACATTGTTCCAGACTGAAGCGCCTAGAACCGCACGGTCACACCGGCCGGCTATAAAGGTCGGATTGTAGCCTATCGCGATTGCGGTTTATCGTATCGTGACATTGCTGCGCGCGTTGGTCGAGATCCAATGACTGTTAGCAGAATATGGAATCGGTGGGTTCAGGAGTATAATATGGAACGCCGTGCTGGATCCCAGTGGCCTCTTATCACTAGCAGTCGAGATGACAGGCATCTTATCCGCATGGCTGTAACTGATCGTGCAGACACGTCTCGATCCCTGAGTCAACAGATGGGGACGTTTGCAAGACAACAACCATCTACACGAACAGTTCGACGACGTTTGCAGCAGCGTGGACTATCAGCTCGGAGACCATGGTTGCCGTTACCCTTGACGCTGCATCAGAGACCGGAGTGCCTGCGATGGTGTACTCTGTTTACAGCATCATGATGGTCGCATCCGTGTTTGGCGACATGGCGGTGAACACACGTTGGAATCGTGTATTCGTCATCGCCATACTGGCGTATCGGCCGGCGTGATGGTATGGGGTGCCATTGGTTACACGTCTCGGTCACCCCTTGTTCGCACTGACGGCACTTTGAACAGTGGACGTTACATTTCAGATGTGTTACGACCCTTGGCTCTACCTTCATTCGATACGGCCAGAGGTGGTTGTTCTATGTACTGGTTTCTCAGGATCTATGCACCCAAATTGCGTGAAAATGTAATCACATGTCAGTTCCAGTATAATATATTTGTCCAATGAATACCCGTTTATCATCTGCATTTCTTCTTGGTGTAGCAGTTTTAATGGCCATTAGTGTAGTTGTAATCTTCCAGGAAACATCATCTGTTATTTTCCTTTCAGTGTATCATAATTTCTTAATTTTGTATACCGTGGTCCCCAGTTTACATGTTAAGCTTATCATTTATCTTTTTTCTGTCACCCCTCATTACTTTGGTCTTTCTTCGGTATATCTCAATCCACATTCTGAACTAAACGATACAAGGAAAAGATAGACTGCTATTTACCGTAAAGATGACACGTTAAATTGCAGACAGACACAACTAAGAGGCACTAACACATCAGCTGTCGGCCACAGTCTTGTAAAAAAAGGAAACACACGCACACATTCGTTCACATAGGGAAGCACACCTCGCCCACACGTGACAGCCACATCCGGCAGTTCATTATGTAGTTAATTCCATTGAACAGCTACTGCAATAGTTCCTCACTTTCACTAAAGATAGCAATGTCATTTGTGATGAATTTTAATCCCACTCTTCAACTATTCTTTAAATTCGTCGTTGTTTCTTCGATGTATAGACTGAACAGTAGGTCTGAAGGACTACATTTCTGTGTTACACCCATCTTTCTTCTCGGTCTCCCATTCTTATTGTTCCCTTTTGATTGTAATACAAAATTTATATCACTCGTCTTTCCCTATAACTTACTCCTCCTTTTCTCATAATTGCAAATGTTCTACAGCATTTCACATGGTCGAAGTCTTTTTATACGACAAAAAATCCTACGATGGTGCTTGATGATTCTTAAGATTTTATCGTATTATCAATCGTACTGTCAGGACTGCCTCTCGCGTTCCCTCACCCATCCGAATACCAAAAGAATCACCTAACAGACCCTCAGTTTTCCTTTCTATTCTTCTACATATTATTCTTGTCAGAAACTTGGTTGCATAAGCCGTTAAGCTAGTACTGCTTCTCGCACTAATCTGCCTTTGTTATCCTCGGAATACTGTATACGATATTTTCCCCGAAATATGATCGTACGGTTCAAATGGCTCTAAGCACTATGGGACTCAACATCCGAGGTTATCAGTTCCCTAGACTTAGAACTACTTAAACCTAACTAACCTAAGGACATCACACACATCCATGCCCGAGGCAGGATTCGAACCTGCGACCGTAGCAGCGCCTAGAACCGCTCGGTCACAGCGGCCGACTATGATCGTATGTCTCCAAACTAACAGGTTGTAGATACCGGCTTGTAGGTTCGCTCGGTTGCCACTTTCTCGGTGAATTCAGAAAATCCGATGGAATGTTGTTTATATCTTCTGTCTTATTTTATCGTGCGTTCCAAAGCTCCGTTAAACTCTGACGTTAATACTAGGTGCCCTACGTCCTCGACATCGACATCCACGCCTTCTTCTTTTACGTCATCAGATGTCTTCCCCTTCAAACAGGCCTTCAGTGTTCTATTTCCATCTATCTGCTGTCTGTCTCGATAGGTGAGTGGTCAGTGCGACGAAATGGCTTGTCAAGGGGCCCGGGTTCGATTCTCGGCTGGCTCGGAGATTTTCTCCGCTCACGGACTTGGTGTTGTGTTGTTTTCATCATCATGTGTTGTTTTCATCATCATCATCTCATCCTCATCGACGCACAAGTGGCGTCAACTCAAAAGATTGGCACCAGGTGACTGGTCTACCCGATGGGAGGCCCTAGCCACACATTTCATTTCATTTCATCTACCTGCTACCTCCTCCCCACGTTAGAGTGGAATTCCCATTTCGCTCTTCACATCCTTGCTTTTAATTTTCTGCTGTACCGTCCATGAATCGAACAGTGCGGTACCACACGGTATTGTGCACATGGATTTTATGTATATATTGCCGTCAGGTAATTATGTCTCTATCGCCGGCATACGAGGTGTGGCTAGAAAAAAACCGGACTAGTACTGGTGAAACAATAAAACGAATGCAATAAACTTGTTCGACACTTTCCTTGTCAACTCCCGTTAACTCAGACACTGCTCTGATTGTTAAACGGCGATCTTGTCGAACAAGTTTACCGATTTTTTCAATGTTTGCATCAGTTTTTGCTGACAATGGTCTGCCAGTGCGAGTGTCATCACTGGTGTCTTCGCGGCCATCTTTAAATCGTTTAAACCACTCAAACACTTGTGTTCGCGATAAACAATCATCGCCGTACACTTGTTGTAACATTACAAACGTTTCACTTGCAGATTTTCCTAGTTTGAAACAAAATTTGATGTTAACACGCTGTTCTTTCTGTACACTCAACATTTTCCGACACACAGACAAAACGTCAACTACTTAAAACAGACGCCACGGGCAGACTGAGTGCAGGAGACAGATGAAACTCGAGCAGTAGGCGGAGCGAGAGTCACGTGACAGGCCACGCGACTTTCAGCCTTATTGCATTCGTTTTATTGTTTCACCAGTACTAGTCCGGTTTTTTTCTAGCCACACCTCGTATTCGTCGTGAGAGATGAGACGAGGCAACTGTGTTGCTATTTAACAGTTTTCCTTCATTTTACCGTCTCAGTCGCATTTTTATTTTCATGGTATTACTAGTTTCGATTAAAGTTGATCATCTTCAGGTCTGTGAAGTTACGTAGGCAACAGCTCATATATACAGGACATTGGATTTACATATACACTACATGATGAAAAGATTTCGTACACCATACGTAGTGCGGAATTGACCACTATACGTCATGAAAAACATACCCGCCAGTATAAACGGAGACGGGGATTTGTGAATAAAGAAGCACTAACAGCAGGGGAGCTCAGTAACTTTGAACTTGCATTAGTCATTGGATGTCATGTGAGTAACAAATCCATATCGGACATTTCAGCCCTTCTAAAACTTCCCAAGTTGAACAGCGAAGGAAGAACAACAGCTAAATCAAGTGCAGACCACAAGTACTGACTAACGCGTACCGTGGAGCATTACTGTGGGTGTTTGTAAAAGAGCGCGCGAATTCAGTGTAAGGAATGGCCCGTAAACAGGGAGCGCCACCAGCAGCTCAGCTAGCCCAAGGACTGTGTGTAGGGAGTTCCAGATAATGGCGCACAATGAGCAGTGAGCTCGTCATAAGCCACACATTAACGTAGTCAATACCAAACGACGCTTGAAATGGTGTGAAGGCCGACATCATGGGACAGTGGATGGCCAGTAACGAGTGAATGGGAATGATGAAGTATGCTACACCCTGTGGCAACACGATGGAAGGGTTTGGTTTGACGAATGTCTGGAGGACGTTACCTGGCATCACGGGTATTGTGCTTAAGAGGATGCTAAATTCGAAAGAATATGAACATACTTTGTAGCACTGCGTTCTGCATACAACAGAGGGAAAGTTCAGTGTCCATGATTCTTTGTATCAGCATAAAATTGAACCCTGTCTTTATGACATAACCTGTGAGGGAATGATTAATGGACTTTTCTGTCCAGAGTCCCGATATGAACACAATAGGATACCTTTGGGATGAGTCAGAACGTCGACTCCACTCCCCAGCGTCCTGTGACGATGCATCTGAGCCATCCACATAGCTCTGTGGGTGTTAGAATGGCCAACATCGATTACACTGGCCGACAGTCAGTCAGTGAAAAACGTGTTGCACAACGGATAACTAACAGGACAGGTTAATCGCTAGGGAACGTAATGCATCTGTGTTGTACCTCACAAAAGATAACAAAGTCGGTGTTCATCTACCTGTGATATGACACAGTGGTCGACCATGACCCCTGTTTGTAACAAATTTCTCTGATGACGTATATGAATAACCATTTATTACAGAATCAGTTCGATACCAAACAAGGCAGACAATAAGAAAACTGTCAATTGTTAATATGAGACAGCACAACTATAACACGCGAATAACCAGAGACTGGATATTTTAGATAGATGGGACAAGACTGTAATGTATATATTGTTTTTACAGAGGCAGATATGTGATGATTGCGCAGTGGTTTCATATGTCTGCCAGAATAATGAAATGATTACACGTGCAACAAACAAATCCAATTGATTCGTAACGAGCCTGCAGACACTGGTGAAAGTACTGGATTCCAAGATGTGGCAAAAGCAAACAGCGGGCCAGTATCTGAAATTGGAACCCTGCACGTTGCTCGCCGGTGCTGCCACCTCTCACCATAATCATTTCTGGGGAGTGTGAAGCGATGTGCGCACCGTCGCCTGCCACAGACTGCAACACATCCACTGATGTCTCTGAGGCAAGTATTTTCGTTCGTCTCTCAAATCTAAGTCTGCTTTCGATCATGTATCGACAACATGTGATCTCTAAAAATGGTTCAAATGGCTCTGAGCACTATGGGACTCAACTGCTGAGGTCATTAGTCCCCTAGAACTTAGAACTAGTTAAACCTAACTAACCTAAGGACATCACACACATCCATGCCCGAGGCAGGATTCGAACCTGCGACCGTAGCGGTCTCGCGGTTACAGACTGCAGCGCCAGAACCGCGCGGCCACTTCGGCCGGCATGTGATCTCTCTCGTGCCTCGAACATAAGTACATCTCCATAGAAACTGAGTTAGTTCTGTTCTCTGCGAGTTTATGCAGTACTCGTGCACCAGTTGAAATGGCTCTTTAATGTATAGAAAGTTAATAGCCTTCCCTTCATGTCGAAGTTTGGTGTTATTAACAAATCTTTACACACCTGAGCCGGCAGTTCTTAAATAATTTGGAGTTTCCCCCGATTCTTCAGCCTGTTCCATCTTTTAGCAAGTGTGCTCACCTCCACATTAATATTTCTCAAAAATTGCCGCCTTGACCACCTCTACGTTGGTATTTGTTGAGGTTAGCCAATTAGGAGGCGTCTTGTCAAAATTTAATCCACCCCACTGAAAGTGGAGAAACAGCGGCTGCACTCTGGTTTACGAATAGAAAAGTATTTCTGTTCACGTAGCAGTCATCTCGCATATTGTTCCCAGAAGTGAGTTCTCGGCGTATAACGAAGTTCCTTTTTAGTTGACTTTACCCAGATGCTTCCGCTTATAGAAACTGCGACTATCTCTCGAGTCCAGGTGTTTGTTGTGTTACTTTCACTGTTCCTCCAGCAGTCACTGGGACTTGTGCTGTTCCCCGAAAAGATGGCCAACAGCAGCCAAGGAGGTCGTTCCTAACACTGTGTCACTGGCTGGACTCAACACACCCTCACCTGGACTGCAGACAAAATTACATGCAAAACCTTCACCAATTCGGAGGAGGAATTAATGTAGAGGCACACAGCGTCTTCTGGCAATCACTGACATTATTCATTACAATCGTGAACATATTCATTAAAATCGTTAACCATTTTATTAGGTTACAAGAATTAAGTTTGGGTAGAAATGAATGTAAGTCCAATTATGCTTAGTACACGAGTTGTGCCAGCACCGCAATAAGCTGCCGCATATCAGTTCAAAATCATTACCTTCTCTGGTTTTAGGTCTTGAAGAAGAATGTGCTTCCTTTCGACCACAGACATTCAGACATCCCGTTGAAAGGGTCACCAGAAGGTTTCAGCTCCCATAGAGGCAAATTGTGGACCCACCCCGTATTAGCGTCCGCTAGCAGGTGTCTGGGTACTTTCGATTAGACAGTGTAGACACGAGGGATTCCGTATGCAGATACATGGATCAAACACATTAAGTCCCAAATTAATTTTTTTAAGAAATTGAATTTTTTATTCCTTAATTATAATGTAGAAAGTGTATGAACCACAATAAGTACAAAAATAGCGAAAGAATATTTATACATGCTGATATAATGGTCGTCCTCAAAATAGGACACTGGGATCTAACAGTATCGTATAGCATACTAAACTGTATTCTAGTCTCAACTATTTATTTCTTGTCAAATGGTACAATCCACTTCACACACAGTTTTACACGGCATTTAATACAATATGTTTTTGGTTTCCCGTTGCATTTAGCTCTTATACATCTTCTTTGCGTGCTTCTTTTGTCAATCATATGACCAATTCCATCAAACCTGATGTCTGGTATCACTCTCAACTGACTTGATGGGTATTCCATTGGACGTCCAATATTCTGTCTTCCAGTGTCCAATTTCAGGTATGTAACTGTAACAGCACGTCTGAAATCCAGTAAATCCTGTGCACTTTTCCCATGTACTAGTCTGTAGAAGAGTCAGACATTTACGAGGGCCATTTCCAGCAAACGTGTAATAGGACCCAGTACCATTTTTTCTCTCTAATTACCGTCGCATATTATCCAACTAACCAGTCATGGTGGTCAACACCTCCCATGTACGCGTTATACGACTTCAAAACGGCAGGTTGTTGCACTTGTGTCTTCTTACTTGCTTGTCTACTGTACCACGTAGCTGCTCCCAAAGGTTCAACTTGGTCAAAATTTGTATCAATTGTAACGCATCTGTTGTCGTGCCATCGAACAAATGAGACTTCACCATTCCTGTCGAACTGGTAGTCATAGTTTCCTCGAACTGTCTTTTTCAGTTCGTTGCTGCTCAGTAGTGGACAGTCACCGACTCGGTTCTCTCTGACAGTACCAGTTGCTCGAAAACCCAAATTTCTTAGATGAATCAGAAGATCTCTACTAGTGAAGAAATTGTCAAAGTACACACAATGATTCTCGGATTTTTCAATGCAGTCCCACATGTTTAGGACTACTCTTGATCCCAATAGTAGGTCATCCCTTGCAGTATCTTCTAGATCCTTTCTACAGTATAAATCAAATTTGAAGCAGTAGCCACTTGCTCCACAAAGAGACCACAACTTATAGCCAAACCTAATAGGCTTGCCTTGGATAAACTGTCCATCTAGAACTGTATTATTTACTAATGGGTAAGATATTCATAAATATACTTACATAATACACTGTAAATTTCAAAGTAACTTCATATCCTGTAATTTATGTATAAAAGAGGGGTCGCCGCTTACCTCAGCAACAAAACTTGGTAAAATTACCACGTTCTAAAAAGAAAATACATCAGCAGTAGCAGAGTTTCATATTGGAACGTGCAGCAATACAAATAACTGAAATGATAACACCAAGTCCCAGTGTCCTATTCCGAGTACACCAAATTTTATAACAATGGAAAACAATGAATATAACTCCAATTGAGCTAACAATGCAAGTAGTTTAAAAGACACATTGTTGACTATAAATAATCGCAAAAAGGTCTTTGCCACATATTTCAAATATTACTAAATTGCCGATAAAGTAAATACCTGTAATAACGAAAAGTGTGCCTTAGTATTCAATAATCAATTAATGGTAGGATTTATTGCTTTTAATTTCCTCTAAGCATACATTTGTTGTAAAAAGCATCAACAAATGCCGTATAACAGTAATAGATGCAAATTAATAATTTATTGTGTATTTATAAATAAATATGTGCTCTGTCCTCAAAATAGGACACTGGTACTTAATGGGTTAAGACGGTCACCTTTAATCGATGCTAGTCATGTACGGTAAAAAAGTAGGGGCGGTCTTAGTGGCATAGTTTAGCCGCTGTCTGCGCTTGGTACGTTTTGACTGTGTCGGATCTGCCAGTTAGGTGTTACAAATCTTGCTGGTGAACAGTCGCCTTTACAAATGTTTTTTGGTGGTCGAGCAAGTCCGCCCCAGCGCCCTGTACGAACTTGCTTTGGTCTGTACTTCGATCCTTACTTTGTAATACTGAAATCTTAGATCACGACGACTACTTCGGGCTACTAAATAAACTTCGAAGTCTCATTTGCAATTCTCTCTACTTTAAGTGTAGAGAATTCTACCGTATCTTCCTACGTCGTCGGCCTTGTCGTTGTTACCGTGAGGCACCGTTATACCAGGTGGAAAGGCGCGTCGATCTTAGAGAATGAGATATGATAACCTTAAGCCATTGACAACACACAACGGTTACGGTAGCATCTGATTCCAGAATGGCTGCAGTAGTTAGGATCTACGAACTACCCCCTCTTGACCAGGTCCCCAAAACTTAACTCGTAACGAGATCCCTTCGAAGCAGATTGTCATAACGATCGCCTATAAAGGCTTCGTACAACGAGAAGAAATGTTACGGTTTATGGAATAATAACAGATACGACCAAACTGTCTTGTTTCTTCTGTTTTATTTAACATAACTTTGTTCACAGTTTTATTTCGCATTCACCACTCATTCACCAAAACCCTTTGATGAACAGTTTTGGTTGCTTGACACCAACAGTCAATGATAATGATACAGTTTTTCTCCTTTTCATAAACTGAAGCCCGCTCTCCGCGATATAATTAAATAAAAACGGTCTCAATACTGTAGGTGTACTCAATTTAATGACCACACTTCGCCATCCGCGATTTCGTGTAACTAAATGTCCATTTGTTAGTGTGATTGTATACCGTGGTTATTTAAAACTCGTCCATATATTTTTTCACTACGCACAATTAGCACTTCTTCACTTGTTTATTTCTAAGAGTAAACGAAAAAATGACGCCGTATCATCGGCTTCGTCGATATAAAGCAAAACGCCTCAATATGCCCAATTTTACCTCTTCTTATAGGATAGGCTACCTTACTCATTAATTTACTACATATTATTTCCAATTACACTAAACAGATATCGCCGCTATATTTTAATTGTATTCCAAAGCATGTTATTATTATTATGACCGACCAAATCATAACAACTCGCGCGGTGTTCGTTTTTAACGATAGCTTTACACTCGCCCAGCCTTTATTCAGGCAATATTATGTATAAATATACAGACAGGACCGAAAGATCGATCTCTCTACCGTAACCAATAGAGGCAAATACGCTATTCAAGTTCCGTTACATCTGTCTTGACTCGTATTGTTACAGAATGAAAGATCCAAATAATTAGAACTCAGTTTTACCAAACATTAACACCTGTTGATACATAACGTTTGACCCTTACGCCGAACATACAAATTGTCTTTATGTAAACTGAAGGAGAAGAGAAAGGAAAGGGAAAGAACTACTAGTACCAGTTGCATCGAGACTTTATGTGGAATCAGCGGCGACGAATGAAACGAGTGGCGAACCTGGACTCCCACCCGGGGTCTCCAGGTTACTAGACAGCAGTGTTGACCTCTGCGCCATCCGGCAAATGCGCGGAATATCTCGGTTCGCTCCCCGTTCCCGTGCGCGTCACACTCCCGCCTACCACCACCTGTCCGCAGACCTCGTCAACATCCTTCATGTTCGCTAATTTAAGATTCCCACCAGGGTCCGAGGGAAATGTGCTTCTACAGTAAAGAATGTAAATTCATTGCCCGTCGAGGCGAATCAATCATACGAATGCGTGACATGTCCGAAACAACAGACAGCACGCATTCAGATAACAGTTCCCTTTTACGTAAAAGTGATGCATGTCTCCGTTGCCACTGTCGGCGGCCCACTTTCTCCGAGGCGTCCATAACAACGACAACTCGCGTTGCCGAGTCATACGTGTAGCCTCGTACAGCAAGTGAACGGCGCCCATCGCACAACTGCTCACCGGTGCCGCTGTCTTTACGTCGCAGGCACCCTCTGTACAGACACAGACTGGGGCGCTCAATATCTCGTCTTCTCTTATATACTACTTAACAAATATCCGTTATCACGATAATTTTTAGCTGGTGGACCAGGGTATTTAATAACACGCCCTGTTACACTGTTGTTCTTGTGGTCTGCACTCCTGAGACTGGTTTGATGCAGCTCTCCATGCTACTCTATCCTGTGCAAGTTTCTTCATCTCCCAGTACCTACTGCAACCGACATCCTTCTGAATCTGCTTAGTGTACTCATCTCTTGGTCTCCCTCTACGATTTTTACCCTCCACGCTGCCCTCCAATGCTAAATTTGTGATCCCTTGATGCCTCAAAACATGTCCTACCAACTGGTCCCTTCTTCTTGTCAAGTTATGCCACAAACTCCTCCCCAATTCTATTCAATCCCTCCTCATTAGCTATCCGATCTACCCATCTAATCTTCAGCATTCTTCGGTAGCACCACATTTCGACAGTTTCTATTCTCTTCTTGTCAAAACTATTTATCGTCCACGTTTCACATCCATACATGGCTAAACTCCATACAAATACTTTCAGAAACGACTTCCTGACACATAAATCTATACTCTATGTTAACAAATTTTTCTTCTTCAGAAACGCTTTCCTTGCCATTGCCAGTCTACATTTTATATCCTCTCTACTTCGACCATCATCAGTTATTTTGCTCCCCAAATAGCAAAACACCTTTACTACTTTAAGTGCCTCATTTCCTAATCTAATTTCCTCAGCGTCACCCGATTTAATTCGGCTACATTCCATTGTCCTCGTTTTGCTTTTGTTGATGTTCATCTTATATCCTCCTTTCAAGACACTGTCCATTCCGTTCAACTGCTCTTCCAAGTCCTTTGCTGTCTCTGACAGAATTACAATGTCATCGGTGAACCTAAAAGTTTTTATTTCTTCTCCATGGATTTTAATTCCTACCCCGAATTTTTCATTTGTTTACTTTACTGCTTGCTCAATATACAAATTGAATAACACCGGGCAGAGGCTACAACCCTGTATCACTCGCTTCCCTTTCATGCCCCTCGACTCTTATAACTGCCATCTGGTTTCTGTACAAACTGTAAATAGCTTTTCGCTCCCTGTATTTTACCCCTCCCACCTTTAAAATTTGAAAGAGAGTATTCCAGTCAACATTGTCAAAAGCTTTCTCTAAGTCCAAAAATGCCTTTCCTTAATCTATTTTCTAAGATAAGTCGTAGGGTCAATATTGCCTCGCGTGTTCCAACATTTCTACGGAATCCAAACTGATCTTACCAGAGGTCGGCTTCTACCAGTTTCTCCATTCGTCTGTAAAGAATTCGCGTTAGTATTTTGCAGCTGTGACTTATTAAACTGATAGTTCGGTAATTTTCACATCTGTCAACACCTGCTTTCTTTGGGATTGGAATTATTATATTCTTCTTGAAGTCTGCGGGTATTTCACCTGTCTCGTACATCTTGCTCACCAGATGGTAGAGTTTTGTCAGGACTGGCTCCCCCAAGGCCGTTAGTAGTTCCAATGGAATGTTGTCTACTCCCGGGGCCTTGTTTCGACTCAGGTCTTTCAGTACTCTGTCAAACTCTTCATTCAGTGTCTTATCTCCCATTTCATCTTCATCTACGAGAGCAGTTCAATGAGTAATGCAACACATTTTTTTTCTCGGCCAAGTTTGGTTGAAAAAACCGGAAATTTCTTGTGGAATATTTTCAAACATTCCCGCTTCGTCTCGTATAGTTTCATTGACTTCCGACAGGTGGCAACGCTGTACAGAGCTGTTAAAATGGCGTCTGTAACGGATGTGCGTTGCAAACAACGGGCAGTGATCGAGTTTCTTTTGGCGGAAAACCAGGGCATCTCAGATATTCATAGGCGCTTGCAGAATGTCTACGGTGATCTGGCAGTGGACAAAAGCACGGTGAGTCGTTGGGCAAAGCGTGTGTCATCATCGCCGCAAGGTCAAGCAAGACTGTCTGATCTCCCGCGTGCGGGCCGGCCGTGCACAGCTGTGACTCCTGCAATGGCGGAGCGTGCGAACACACTCGTTCGAGATGATCGACAGATCACCATCAAACAACTCAGTGCTCAACTTGACATCTCTGTTGGTAGTGCTGTCACAATTGTTCACCAGTTGGGATATTCAAAGGTTTGTTCCCACTGGGTTCCTCGTTGTCTAACCGAACACCATAAAGAGCAAAGGAGAACCATCTGTGCGGAATTGCTTGCTCGTCATGTGGCTGAGGGTTACAATTTCTTGTCAAAGATTGTTACAGGCGATGAAACATGGGTTCATCACTTCGAACCTGAAACAAAACGGCAATCAACGGAGTGGCGCCACACCCACTCCCCTACCAAGAAGAAGTTTAAAGCCATACCCTCAGCCGGTAAAGTCATGGTTACAGTCTTCTGGGACGCTGAAGGGGTTATTCTGTTCGATGTCCTTCCCCATGGTCAAACGATCAACTGTGCAGTGTATTGTGCTACTCTTCAGAAATTGAAGAAACGACTTCAGCGTGTTCGTAGGCACAAAAATCTGAACGAACATCTCCTTCTTCATGACAACGCAAGACCTCACACAAGTCTTCGCACCCGAGAGGAGCTCACAAAACTTCAGTGGACTGTTCTTCCTCATGCACCCTACAGCCCCGATCTCGCACCGTCGGATTTCCATATGTTTGGCCCAATGAAGGACGCAATCCGTGGGACGCACTACGCGGATGATGAAGAAGTTATTGATGCAGTACGACGTTGGCTCCGACATCGACCAGTGGAATGGTACCGTGCAGGCATACAGGCCCTCATTTAAGGTGGCGTAAGGCCGTAGCATTGAATGGAGATTACGTTGAAAAATAGTGTTGTGTAGCTAAAAGATTGGGGAATAACCTGGTGTATTTCAATGCTGAATAAAACAACCCCTGTTTCAGAAAAAAAATGTGTTGCATTACTTATTGAACTGCCCTCGTACATCCCCTTCCATTTCCATAATATTGTCCTCAAGTACATCGCCCTTGTATAGACCCTCTATATACTCCTTCCACCTTTCTGCTTTCCCTTCTTTGCTTAGAACTGGGTTTCCATCTGAGCTCTTGATATTCATACAAGTGGTTCTCTTGTCTCCAAAGGTCTCTCTAATTTTCCTATAGGCAGTATTTATCTTACCCCTAGTGAGATAAGCCTCTACATCCTTACATTTGTTCTCGAGCCATGCCTGCTTAGCCATTTTGCACTTCCTGTCGATCTCATTTTTGAGTACTTTGTATTCCGTTTTGCCTGCTTCATTTAGTGCATTTTTATATTTTCTCCTTTCATAAATTAAATTTAATATTTCATCTGTTTCCCAAGGATTTCTACTAGCCCTCGTCTTTATACCTACTTGATCCTCTTCTGCCTTCACTACTTCATCCCGCAGAGCTACCCATTTTTCTTCTACTGTATTTCTTTCCCCCATTCCTGTCAATTGTTCCCTTATGCTCTCCGTGAAACTCTGTACAACATCTGGTTTAGTCAGTTGATCCAGGTCCCATCTCCTTAAATTGCCACCTTTTTGCTGTTTCTTTAGTTTTAATCTACGGTTCATGACCAATAGATTGTGGTCAGAGTCCACATCTGCCCCTGGAAATGTCTTACAATTTTAAACCTGGTTCCTAAATCTCTGTCTTGCCATTATATAATCTATCTGATACCTTCTAGTTACTCTACCCATGCAATAAATATAACCGTGCGACTGAGATGACAAAATCAAAGATAAATTTTAAATACTTACATCCAAGTAAGCCATGAGCCACGAGCAGCGTCGGGCTGCTCGTACGTCCACTTCGCTGTAGGAGGGAACATTCAGTACATGTTTGGTCGCGTCTTGCGATATTGCATTGTGCACAGCCTGGAATCCCGAGAAGGACTAAACATCGCCGCCTCAGTTGTGGCAATGAAAGTAACCGTTGTGTGTGCGCAGCCATCTTTCATTGTTGTAATTGACTCTGGCGAGGAATGAAGCTGTGCAGCGTGTTTTTGTTAATTAAGGTGGCGAGATGTGCGGAGCCCACGCAGTGTGGCCGAGCCGGCGTGCCGTCGTTAGGTGGGCGGTTTGGGACGAGCACGCGTGACCTATTAAGCGGCCACCTGGATACAAAAGGCGGCGGGAGGCGACGCGAACAATGGCCGGCGAGCCGCGAGCTGCCAGCCCCGTGGCTGTGCCATGTCGTGTTACCAGTTAACGGCGGGAGTGCGGGCCATGGAGCACACGTCGCACCAGAGCAGTAGCAGCGGTCTCACCTGAGGGACCCACCCGACAGAAGTTGTTTAGCCGCTCCTCCCCCCCCCCCCCCCCCAACAGAGGATGCTGTTCGTGTGGACTGCTGTGAATGGTGTATGTCTGGCACCAGGTCGTAATATGACCCTCCACCACTTCTGCAAACCGGAAATGTACAAATTGTCCTTCCCGCCTGCTTGCTCCTATCTCAATCGCAACCATAAGCGGGGCAGAACGTCAAAAAAAATTTTAAAATCTTCCTGAATAGTTTGATGTACAAAACATGTATATTTCACAGACTATAAGGCACGTCATTTGGTCTTAAGTGAACCAAAATGTAGCGGCACACCCATTCTTCTGTCATACGTAATTGTACTCCGCTCTGTAGAATTCCAGTGCTCATATTTGAGCCAGATATTGTCATATGTGAAACGAGGGACTATTCATATCGATACTTTCTCTGAAGAAATGTCTTCATGGCGGTACCCAAAACCCAAATGAAAGTCTTAACCAATTTGTATGGGAAGGATTGCCAAAAACGCATTTTTGTGGGAAAAAATTCACTTGCTATTGGTGTTTATGATGTAGTTTCATGTTTCAGTGATGGTGTGCACAGCAGGAAAAATGTTTTTAGAGAACATGGGAATTAAGCCCAGAGTGAACAGCATCAAATCTTTGTACGCGATAGACTGAGAGCGTGTAGTGAAAGCAGACAAATCATCTTTGTAGGTGATAAAAATCAAGAAGAATGCATCATAGGAATGTGAAAAGGAAGAAAACTGATTTTGAAAATGAAAAAGAACCTGCTTATGGTGCTGGACATTTCTGAAAGAATGCCAAATAAAAGCAGAAACTTTAACGGCCGTTTTGTGCATTCGGGAGGACGATGGTTCAATCTTGCGTCCGGTCATCCTCATTTCGGTTTTCCGTGATTTCCCTAAATCGCTCCAGGCAAATGCCGGAATGGTTCCTTTCAAAGGGCACGGCCGACTTCCTTCCCCGTCCTTCGCTAATCCGATTAGACCGATGACCTCGCTGTCTGGTCTCATTCCCCAAACAACGCAACCCGTTTTGCGCAAAACACAAGTCTTTGTACTTGGGTACATGTAACATCCAAAATAAATATCCTATTACTTTCAAACTTGGTATGCTTATTAAACACAAACTCCTTGATGTAAAATTCTAGAATTTTGCAAATCTGTTAAAAACAGTGGTAAAAATTGAGGTAATTAACTATGATGAAATTTGAGTTTTTTCGAAACATTAAGTTTAAAATTTAACACAAATTAAATAAATTCTACAGTTTGATACACCTGTAAGCAGGGTTTGTATGCTGTGCAAAATTCATACAAGGATCTCCCTTATTTATGAAGAAAAGTGTACCTAAAGCAACAAATGCAGCCAACAGAAACTGAAAAAAATAATGAAATTTCACATGTAAAAAAATTAATTTTATTATCTTTTTCAGCTTCCACCTGTATGAGTGTCATGCTGACAAAGTTTCATTAATTTATTTGTGAAAGTATAGACAGTGGAAATTAAAATGTCCTGTGGTGCCTCTCCTGCTTCAAGTCGGCTCGTTTGATGTCCTATCCAAGTTAAAACAGCTAAGCCTGCCGCAACGAAGACACACGAGTACATGTATACCGAAGCACAGTTGTTAAAACACTTGAGTTTCCGCAAGCCTGACAAGTTTCGCGGAAACCGTTCAACCTGCTGCGTTTGCCAACAGGTTGCGCTGTCAGTCCAACGTGACAAGCTAGGTACATTGAAACGTCCCCTTACAAAAACTAATGAATGACGGTGCTGATAAACCTCTTACGTTATTTGATTTTCAAACAGCTGAGCTGAACGTACTCAGACATTTCGCTCTTTACCTATTCTGATCAACACTAAACTGACACACAATATTTTTAGCGCAACGCAATCTGACTTTCAATAATCCCTACAAAAGATTCGCCCTGACTAACAATAACCTATACCTTTCATGAATCATTTACCTCACAAAAACCTTCATTACTCGAACTACTGCAATACAGCGAGCGCCAATACTGCCAGCTAAATAAAATATTCTAACTACTGAAGGCACGAGCTACTGATAGGCATAGTTAGCAAATGAAATATTTTGATAGAGAACAAACAATTTATTTACCTTAATACTCTTCAAAAGTCACATATATATATATATATATATATATATATATATATATATATATATATATATATATATATCAGTTCATGATATCCAATATTTCAAATTTACTCTTCCTGGCGGACACACGTCCACATCATCCGCTCTCAAAACTCCGCCATCTCTCTCCCCACATCCACCACTGCTGGCGGCTCATCTCCAACTGCGCAACGCTACGCGCTGTTAACAGCCAACAGCCCAACACTACAACAGCAAATTCAAACAATGCAAACCAGCCACAGACTGCACACAGCACAGTCAGTGATTTTCATATAGAGCGCTACGTGGCGTTACCAACATAAAAACCTAAGAAGCCTACTTACAACATGTCTGTGTATGCAATTTCTCTGCAGGTCATCGATCATAAAGGTGGGAGCAACAAAATTACCAAACCAAACTTAAAAGTGAGGAAGAATTAAGAATAGGAAAATGTGTACCAGTCACGGGTTGCAATACAAATCGCGCAAAAAGATACTAAGCTCTCATTCGGGAACTTCCAGTATGTTACTCCATGTCGGTCGATTTCATCAGCAGATTCCTCAGTCCATAAATATTTTGGAAGAGGACACAGCCTTAGTGGCTGACAAGTGTGTCGAAATGTGAACTGAGGACTTGAGGTCCTTTAGCAGTACATGCGCTTTCTAAATTTAGGAAAAAAACTGATTGAAATAGGACAGAAATATGACTCAGTGGATATTAAGAACCATATTTTGGTGGTATGGAACGTACTGCGAAGAAAGCTTAGTGTCAAAGAAAAGCTTCTTCTTTCAGGCATGTCCTGTTTAGACAAACATAAAATGAAAAACGAACTTAGTGTATGCTGAAATTCATTCTGAAAATTCATAATGAACTATTTTTGCCCCTCAGAGTGATTTCAGCAAACCGACAACACACATCCACAAAAAATTAATACTGGGTAAACTAGGACCATATTTGGCTGAAACACGCTATAGGTTACGAAAAGTAGACTTCCAAAACATTACTTTAGTTACTGTTAGAGTGTAATAGACATCTTCAGGTTCTTAGGTGCGAAGGATTTCCACTTTCAGAGATGGTTGTCCTTGCTACAGAAAACATGTAAGTGACCTGATGATGGTTCGAATTGGGAATAACTAGTACTTACCGAAGAAGCAGCGGCCTTGCCACAGTGGATACACTGGTTCCCGTGAGATCACCGAAATTAAGCGCTGTCGGGCGTGGTCGGCACTTGGATGGGTGACCATCCAGACGCCATGCACTTTTGCCATTTTTCGGGGTGCACTCAGCCTCGTGATGCCAATTGAGGAGCTACTCGACAGAATAGTAGCAGCTGTGGTCGAAGAAAACCATCATGAAGACCGGGAGAGCGGTGTGCTGACACCACACCCCTCCTGTCCGCATCCTCAACTAAGGATGACACGGCGGTCGGATGGTCCCGATGGGCCACTTGTGGCCTGAAGACGGAGTGCGTTTTTAGTACTGATCGAAAGTGGGTGAAGTTGCAGAGAAAACCGTTCATATCGAAGTAAATAACCAGCCGGAAACGAAAAACGGTCATATAAAATCCACGACTTTCTGGCCTATGATGACACAGAATCAATAAGTATTTCATTGAACCTCGTCTTGCGCGTAAGAAAAGATTTTTCACCAACTTCCGAAACCTACACATAACATTTCAGTGAAAGTGTACAGAATTAAGCGCTACGTAGCGTAACACAGCCGGAAGACGGCCTGGCAAGCAAGATTCCTTTGATCTGCTTGGCTTGGTCATAGCTTGGCTTAGACTGTAGTAATGCAGCCTGCCGTTTCTGTTGATAAGGTGCGGCAGATTGGCTACCTGAGTAACAACCAATCATGGGGAGTTTAAAAGCGGAGTGTATACGCCTCTGCCGCAAACCATGACAGTGAGGTGCTGCCTATGTGTCAGTTGCTTGTATCGGATCAGGATGGTCAATGTGGGGACGTGATAACATGGCAGACAGCTATGCAACACGTAGAGTTGCGCTCTACCAAAACTACGGCTAGGTATTTTTGGCACATTAAATAACGACGCAGTAAATAGTGGGATTACCGGTAGTATTCGTAGTAATGGTAGGGAAATGTGTGAGAGAGAAAATGGGAGCTGCAGACTTCTCTTTGTTGTTTGATTATGTGTTTTGTTTTGCACTTAACTAGAACTGCAGATCGTTCAGTGTTAGTCCATTGTGTATTTTATATTCTTACAAAACATGACTGCATTAATAAGTAATAATAATTAATTTACCACGTAAATGCTGTGCATCTATGTGACCTAAGCAATTGCTTTTAATGCAAGCGCAGTTTACATGCACAAACATAAAAAATATCTATGTGTTTACAGTTGTCATTTTGCATTCAATAGAACGTTCTTAATTATGATCAAAGGCAAGAGCTCCTTGTCATTATTGTTACGTCCGAAAGTTGTTTATAAGTAACAGAAACATTTTATATAAGGTCAACGAAGTATCGAATCGATGTTTGATATGTTCTCGTTTAGCGTTCTTATTTCCTTTTTTTTTTAATTTTCCATTTTTTTAGGATATTGCATTTGCTAATGCTATTCGATTAATGTATCTTTTTTTTATTTTGACTACAACATCCCTCTGTTACATATTACAAATCAACAATTTTCGACAGAATCTGAACTGAAGATTAACAATTACAAGTTTACTGTAAATACTGTTTATTTTTAAGTAACAGACAGATGAGAACTTACGTAGAACAACAATGTTCGGTAGGTTGCTTGTCCCTTTATACAGGGTGAGTCACTAACTATTGCCACCTATGATAACTCCGGAAGTATGATAGTAGTTGAAATGTTTGTGGGACAAATGTTGCATTGGACAACGGGGGCCACAATATGACGTTGGTTTTTCGTTGCTAGGTGGGGTCGCGTCAGAGATATGGTTAACTTTGTTTTATTAAATAGGATGCTATGTTTGGTACTTTTTTCCTGACAGCGGCTATCGAGACGAATCCAATGATGTGTAACAGTAAGGTCTTTGAAAGTCAACGAAGGTCACAAAGGTGGCATGAATGTCCATTTAAAGAAGGCGTTAGAATTGAGGACAACTGGTATCAAAGCTGTGCTGCAATCTTCGTATCATGGACTGAATGGTATTCCTTATCACTTCGGCACTTATTGGAGCACATGCTCTGACAATTCTCTCTCGTACATCGTGCAAATAGTAAATATTCACCGAACACGGTGTATCCATCTAACGTGCCATTGACATGTAAACACCATTCGATGGTTTCGCAATACAACACTAATAGGAATGGTAAGACTAGTATCGTCGAATCAAGAATATGAATAACGTATTCCCTCGAAGAACAAGTCGATATGCTTCTCATTTACGGAAAATTCCAACGAGATTCAGTGAGAGCTAGAGATTATATGCTGAAAGATGTCCTCAGCGAACTCACCCTACACGTCGTACATTTAAATGTGTGCATGATAAATTGAGGACAACTGGATCTTTAACGCATCGGAAACATATTCGGCAAAGGAAAGTTACTAAAGAGGAAACGGAAGTTGGTAGTGTTGACACTGTGATTCGAGATCCTTGTTAGTTCGGGTGAAATCGCAAGGGAATCTGGCATGAGCCAGAGTAGTGTTGTTCATGTTCTGCATCGCCATAAATATCGTACGTACCATATCAGTCTCCACCAAGTATTAACTACACTCCTGGAAATTGAAATAAGAACACCGTGAATTCATTGTCCCAGGAAGGGGAAACTTTATTGACACATTCCTGGGGTCAGATACATCACATGATCACACTGACAGAACCACAGGCACATAGACACAGGCAACAGAGCATGCACAATGTCGGCACTAGTACAGTGTATATCCACCTTTCGCAGCAATGCAGGCTGCTATTCTCCCATGGAGACGATCGTAGAGATGCTGGATGTAGTCCTGTGGAACGGCTTGCCATGCCATTTCCACCTGGCGCCTCACTTGGACCAGCGTTCGTGCTGGACGTGCAGACCGCGTGGGACGACGCTTCATCCAGTCCCAAACATGCTCAATGGGGGACAGAACCGGAGATCTTGCTGGCCAGGGTAGTTGACTTACACCTTCTAGAGCACGTTGGGTGGCACGGGATACATGCGGACGTGCATTGTCCTGTTGGAACAGCAAGTTCCCTTGCCGGTCTAGGAATGGTAGAACGATGGGTTCGATGACGGTTTGGATGTACCGTGCACTATTCAGTGTCCCCTCGACGATCACCAGTGGTGTACGGCCAGTGTAGGAGATCGCTCCCCACACCATAATGCCTGGTGTTGGCCCTGTGTGCCTCGGTCGTATGCAGTCCTGATTGTGGCGCTCACCTGCACGGCGCCAAACACGCATACGACCATCATTGGCACCAAGGCAGAAGCGACTCTCATCGCTGAAGACGACACGTCTCCATTCGTCCCTCCATTCACGCCTGTCGCGACACCACTGGAGGCGGGCTGCACGATGTTGGGGCGTGAGCGGAAGACGGCCTAACGGTGTGCGGGACCGTAACCCAGCTTCATGGACACGGTTGCGAATGGTCCTCGCCGATACCCCAGGAGCAACAGTGTCCCTAATTTGCTGGGAAGTGGCGGTGCGGTCCCCTACGGCACTGCGTAGGATCCTACGGTCTTGGCGTGCATCCGTGCGTCGCTGCGGTCCGGTCCCAGGTCGACGGGCACGTGCACCTTCCGCCTACCACTGGCGACAACATCGATGAACTGTGGAGACCTCACGCCCCACGTGTTGAGCAATTCGGCGGTACGTCCACCCGGCCTCCCGCATGCCCACTATACGCCCTCGCTCAAAGTCCGTCAACTGCACATACGGTTCACGTCCACGCTGTCGCGGCATGCTACCAGTGTTAAAGACTGCGATGGAGCTCCGTATGCCACGGCAAACTGGCTGACACTGACGGCGGCGGTGCACAAATGCTGCGCAGCTAGCGCCATTCGACGGCCAACACCGCGGTTCCTGGTGTGTCCGCTGTGCCGTGCGTGTGATCATTGCTTGTACAGCCCTCTCGCAGTGTCCGGAGCAAGTATGGTGGGTCTGACACACCGGTGTCAATGTGTTCTTTTTTCCATTTCCAGGAGTGTAGTATGGATTGTATTTGTCGCATTGAATTCTGCCGATGGGCTCAACTTCACAGTCATAGGGATGACACATTTATTAATTTGATTTTATTTACTAACGAGGCTACATTCACCAACCATGGATATGTTAATTTGCATAACATTCATTATTCGGCAACTGAAAATCCATGTTGGTTGCGGCAAGTTGCACAACAAAAACCGTGGTCGGTGAATGTATTGTGTGGGATTCTGGAAGACAAAATTATAGGCTCGTATTTCATCGAAGGAAATCGTAATGGTAGGAAATGCACCACATTCCTGCAAGAAGGATTAGATGTGTTATTGGAAGAAATACCTTTAGGAACAAGGAACAGAATAGAAATACCCTTAAAAAAAGGAACTGAATATGGTATCAACACGATAGGTGTTCGTCAGATTTTTTGATGATGACTAGAAATGAGTTGCAGAAACTCGTGTCGTGGCCGGCTCGTTTGCCAGATTTGACGCCTCTGGATTTTTTCTTGTGGGGATTGTTTATAAAGACGTTCCAATTACACCTGAAGATATACCAGAAGAATTGTCAGAGCATGTGCTTCGGTAAGTGCCTATGTGATAAGGAAGATCACTCAGTCGATGAGAAGAAGATTGCAGCTTTGCATTGATACCAATGGTCATTACTTCGAACACCTTCTGTAAATGGAAGTTCATGAGTACGTGATGTGTGAATATTTGAAGTGTAGATGAACGTGGGAATCAGACTGTGCAGCTTTGTGTTATCACATACGTGGGGGAAACTGTGATTGTAAAGCATACAATTTTCCGTACTTCATAGATTGCTTAGTTTTAGACGGTTTAAGATGTGGTTAATTCGATTTCCTTTGACTTTTGGGTATGTGTTATTTTGTAATTACGTGTAAATGGAATTCGGAACTGGAATTATCGAAGAGGGCGGGTGTTTGGTATGTGAATAGGAGTATGAAGCCGAATGGCTACTGTGTGATTTGGCGAGTAAAAGAAGAGATTTTTCACACACTTTGGTACTGGGAGAGGAACTTCGCGCGTTAGTCGAGAAGCTTTTGTGACGAGAGATGCCGGCCGAAGTGGCCGAGCGGTTCTAGGCGCTACAGTCTGGAACCGCGCGACCGCTGCGGTCGCAGGTTCGAATCCTGCCTCGGGCATGGATGTGTGTGATGTCCTGAGGTTAGTTAGGTTTAAGTAGTTCTAAGTTCTAGGGGACTGATGACCTCAGCAGTTAAGTCCCATAGTGCTCAGAGCCATTTGAACCATTTGACGAGAGATCAAGTAGGCCGGAACTCTAGGCATTTTCATTAAGATAAAGTAACAGTTGGAATTTGAAGAACTTGGTTAATTGACAGAAGTTTATGATCAGTGGTGGAGGACATCTACGTAAATTTCGGATATTTTAGTGAGGACGAATTTGTCTGTCAAAATGTTCAAATGTGTGTGAATTTCTAAGGGACCAAACTGCTGAGGTCATCGGTCACTAGACTTACACAGTACTTAAAGTAACTTATGCTGAGAATAACACACTCACCCATGCCCGAGGGAGGACACGAACCGCCGACGGGAGGGGCCGTGCAATCCGTTACATGGCGCCTCTAACCGCGCGGCCATTCTGCGTGGCGGAACGTCTCTCGAAGGGTATAAATTCTGCGAAGCGTAATGTGGTTTCATAACCGTCAAATTTCAGAGTACTAAGTCATGACCTGCATAATATTTAAGCGAGCATTCGAAAATATTAACCACCGGGTAATTGTACACACTGCTTGTTAAGTGACTAAAATTGCAGATTTTTCCCATAACGGGTCTGAAATGAAATCTTAAGCTGGCTACTAAAGGGATATAACTGTAAGCGCGGAACGACTTGTGCGAACTATTCTTATTTTCGTATTTTCATTTCTGGAAATGCGTGTTAGGACTGACTAGGTAGCAAATGTGCGTACTGAGAGGGTCAATACAGAAGCAAGGACTATTCTTCATTTATTAGTTACAGCCAGGCCCGATGTAATTAACGTTACCGGTGTACTGCATTTAAATAACTCTGTACACCAAGTCGACACATGTAGAGCAATTAATATTTTACAGCTTTTCTCAGGTGACGAGCAAAACAGATCTCCTCGGGGCAGTCTGCAGTTCTCTTTTTAGTCGAATGACGGAAAAGGTATTACGTCGCGGAACGCTGTTTCTTATCCTTTGTGAGCATCACTGGTCATCCCATTCTGCTCCCGTGTCGGGGTGATCATTTAACGTCCCAGCTCGCGACAGGAGAGTAGAAAATCGACACCCGTGTACCTCAATGGATTAGACGAGCACCAGCCAGACCCTGTGGCATGTGGCTGCTCCGGCTGCTGATTCCCCCAGAATGATTTTTTCCAGTGAGTCAGGTTTACACCTCTTATCGTCCAGCAACGTTGCCAAGAGTTGAGAAGTTGTATTGAGTTACTGTCAACAACGTAATACCACACCCGCTTAACAGGTCTTCGTAAGAATGGAGGTCTGTCGTTTAATACACTACTAAAAAATGGCTCTGAGCACTATGGGACTTAACAGCTGTGGTCATCAGTCCCCTAGAACTTAGAACTACTTAAACCTAACTAACCTAAGGACATCACACACATCCATGCCCGAGGCAGGATTCGAACCTGCGACCGTAGCAGTCGCCTAGAACCGCGAGACCACCGCGGCCGACTTAATACACTACTGGCCATTAAAATTGCTACAGCAACAAGAAATGTAGATGATAAACGAGTATTCATTGGACAAATATATTATACTAGAACTGATATGTGATTACATTTTCACTCAATTTAGGTGCACAGATCCTGAGAAATCAGTACCCAGAACAACCACCTCTGGCCGTAATAACGACCGTGATACGCCTGGCCATTGAGTCAAACTGAGATTGGATTGCTTGTACAGGTACAGCTGCCCATGGAGCTTCAACACCAGACCACAGTTCATCAAGAATAGTGACTGGCGTATTGTAACGAGCCAGTTGCTCGGCCACCATTGACCAGACGTTTTCGATTGGTGAGAGATCTGGAGAATGTGCTGGCCAGGTCAGCAGTCGAACATTTTTTGTATCCAGAAAGGCCCGTACAGGACTTGCAACATGCGGCCTTGTATTATCCTTCTGAAACGTAGCGTTTCGCAGGCACCGAATGAAGGGTAGAGCTACGGGTCGTAACACATCTGAAATGTAACGTCCACTGTTCAAAGTCCCGTCAGTGCGAACAAGAGGTGACCGAGACGTGTAAACAATGGCACCCCATACCATCACGCCGGGAAATACGCCAGTATGGCGATGACGAATACACGCTTCCAACGTGCGTTCACCGCGATGTCGCCAAACACGGATGCGACCATCATGATGCTGTGAACAGAGCCTGGATTCATCCGAAAAAAATTACTTTTGGCCATTCGTGTACCCAGGCTCGTCGTTGAGCACACCATCGCAGGCGCTCCTGTCTGTGATGCAGCGTCAAGGGTAACCGCAGCCATGGTCTCCGAGCTGATAGTCCATGCTGCTGCAAAAGTCGTCGAACTGTTCGTGCAGATAGTTGTTGTCTTGCAAACGTCCCCATCTGTTGAGTCAAGGATCGAGACGTAGCTGCACGATCCGTTACAGCCATGCGGATAAGATGCCTGTCATCTCGACTGCTAGTGATACGAGGCCGATGGGGTCCAGCACGGCGTTCCGTGTTACCCTTCTGAACCCACTGATTCCATATTCTGCTAACAGTCATTGGATCTCGACCAACGCGAGCAGCAATGTCGTGATACGATAAACCGCAATCGCGATAGGCTACAATCCGACGTTTATCAAAGTCGGAAACGTGATGGTACGCATTTCTCCTCCTTACACGAGGCATCAGAACAACGTTTCACCAGGCAACGCCGGTCAACTGCTGTTTGTGTATGAGAAATCGGTTGGAAACTTTCCTCATGTCAGCACGTTGTAGGTGTTGGCACCGGCGCCAACCGTGTGTGAATGCTGTGAAAAGCTAAGTATTTGCATATCACAGCATCTTCTTCCTGTCGGTTAAATTTCGCGTCTGTAATGTCATCTTCGTGGTGTAGCATTTGTAATGGCCAGTAGTGTACATTAGGATCATGTGTATTCAAGATACGTGAACGAACCTGAAGCTTATCTCCCTAAAACGGTATTACGATAAAGTAAATATACTATCGAGCCACACCCACGTGTCCACCTGTCAAAAGCCACTATAGTCACCTTTTTAAGCACAGACCGCTGCTAGACGTGCAGAGTCAGTCGTGTTTTGAAAGGTAGCGACAGGTATGTGGACCGATTCCACCCCCAATGCCATGACCACCGGTTACTCGGCTGTCGGCTGAGGACTGCGACGGTACTGGGCACTACAAATTGACGTTTCAATTGTATGGCCCGAGCCCTTACGTGCTATGGCACGAAAATATCTATATTTTTTACACTCAGCTTAATTGAGCGGCACAGAGATGTGGCTGGTCTCAATGTTTCGGTACGTTTTTCGTCATAGGGTTCCAGCTCACACGTGTCGTAAACTCGGTTTTTAAGATGAAATGAAATATAAAAATCTAATGCAGGGATGTATTGCGGTGAAATTTAAAATATTGATTCACTCACGTTGGTTTATAATTTGAAAAAGTAGTTTATTTTCCTTCAATATATTCACTAAACACTTAAAATGCATTCTGAGGGGCTATTACGAAAGGGCGGCCTTTAACAACTGATACTACAGCACTTCACTACAAAATTCATATGTCGCGATCACGGCACTCGACAGTCTGTTCTCAATTCACGAAGTACACTCTTTTCTGCTGTCCTCAACCACTTTACTGCGCTCCGAGTGATCGCTTTAGAATGTTTCTACGTACGTACTTGTCCCTGAACGTGGCTACCAACCCACTACCACCCCCAGTTGCGCGGCACGTCCGGCTCTTAGCGTCGCTCAGAACCAACTACTCTCAAAGATGGCCGCCCAATCCACCCTCGAAACGACTGCCTAACTTGAAACAATGTTTGGCAAAAATTATGAATATTTTAAAACAAAAACGTATATGATACATTGCAAAATACGGAAAACTTCTGGGCAATAACGATTTAAGGTCAAGTTTTCCGTATCTGTCACCATTTTTTCACAAATAATGTTCTTGCGGTGTGATATTGCTTTGCCGGGATTTTTTATGCTTGACATAAATAAACAAATAAAAATACATACTTAATTACTCATCTACCTCATTAAACTTCAGAATGCTGCCGCTAGTTTCGTCTCTTTAAATTTGTTTATTACCAAATACAAAGTTTCTCTCAGTCGAATCCCGTATTCCCACCTCTCATTCAAAAATGGTACATGTTTTGCTATATCGGCTATGATCGCTCGATGCAGATATACTAGCCGCATCTTTAGACACTTTGTTTATATTAATCGGTCACGGCATTGCCGCGATATTAGCTTTTGAACTTTCATAAATTTGCAATTTTTAAGACAACAATAACTTTTAGACTATTGTCTATTTTTGTGGCACGTCTACATAATTTAGCTTCACATATTTTTCTGTCCATGAGTGCCAACTCGCACCTCCGTGTCACTCTTTATCCACTTTTCTCTGGCACACATTTTTCTCCAAGCTCGCAGACACGGCCATACGCGCCCCTGCCAAACGCTCGGGTTTTTCCCAGGCCGCATAGGCGTCAGCCGCTCACCACGGCCCCGTAGCAACCGCCAGCCACGTGCTCTGCAGCGGGAAACTGCCGCTCTGATCTCCCCCCACAGCTTGTACAGTCACCGGATCCATGGCGCGAACAATCCTATCGACGTGGTCCCACAGATTCTCGACTGAATGGTTCAGATGGCCCTGAGCACTATGGGACTTGACATCTGAGACCATCAGTCCCCTAGAACTTAGAACTACTTAAACCTAACTATCCTAAGGACATCACACACATCCATGCCAGAGGCAGGATTCGAACCTGCGACCGTAGCGGTCGCGCGGTTCCAGACTGAAGCGCCTAGAACCGCTCGGCCACTCCGGCCGGCTTCTCGACTGATTTTAGATCCGGAGAGTTCGATGGCCAGGGAAGAACGGTAAGCTCACCCTGGGGCTCTTCGAACCACGCGCATACATTGCGAGCTATGTCACGTGTTGCATTGCCTTGCTGGTAGATGCCATCGTGCTGAGAAAAAATAAGAGGTATGTAGATGTGGACATAACCCCCAGGGATAGCTGCACACCTGTGTTGATCCATGTGCCTTCCAGAATGACGAGACCACCCAGAGAATGCCCCGAAAACATTCTCCAGGCCATAATGTTCCATCTTCCAGCAATGACCCATCCGACTATCGTAGTAGCTTGTTTGCTTTCAGACGTTCCACGCCGATGGAGCATAAACGTGATTCATTTGAAAAGACCAGCTGTTGCCATTCAGTGGACGTCCAGTTCCGGTAACGGTGTGCAATTTACAGGCTTTTTCACAGATGAACTACTGGCTGCTTGGATGCAATATGAACCACACGCCTGCTGTTGAGGCCAAAAGGCACCAACATTCATTGAACGGTCGTTGAGGAGACACTGTCGGTAGCCTCTTGGTCCATCTTGGCGGTCTGTTGCTCAGCAGTTGCACGTCTATTTGCCCTTACACATCTCCGCTGTTTCGGAAATGCTTTCACCCTTATTCTAAAAGCCAGTGATCATGCCCTTAGGGGCAACGCTACATTTCCGCAATACGACAATAACTGCATCCTCCAGACACGCTTTATGTTCCCTCTACTGGTAGTTCAAATGGTTCAAATGGCTCTGAGCACTATGGGACAACTTCTGAGGTCATCAGTCCCCTAGAACTTAGAACTACTTAAACCTACTAACCTAAGAACATCACACACATCCATGCCCGAGGCAGGATTCGAACCTGCGACCGTAGCGGTCGCCTGGTTCCAGACTGTAGCGCCTACTGATAGTGCTGCCAGCTGCCCTCTGTGAGTGGTTATTGCATGTTCACGTCCAGTTTAACTGGAGCAAGCAAATTCACTGCTGTTTAAACTACAGGGTGCTTCAAAAAGGACTTCACAAATTTAAAAATTCGTATCAATTTATTGAAAGAAGATATAGAACTTGGTTTAGTGTTATTTTGTAGGGAAACACATCACGTTTTTTTGCCTCAAGCTAATGATGTTGTATGTGGCTTCCGTTGGTTACCCTGCACACATCCCATTGGTAGTCAATTTCTTACCAAACTCGCCGTAGCACTGCAAGTGTAACTTGCTCAGTATCGGCGTAAATTCTTGCTCGAAGATCAGGTAGAGAAGCCGATACGGGAGGAACAAACACGATATCCTTGATGGATTCCCGTAAAAAAAATGGAATGGTGTCAGGTCTGGGGAACGTGGGGGCCATGCAACTGGCGCATCACGACTAATCAATTGACCTGGAAAGCGGTCATTCAGAAAATCCCGGACGTCAGCCGGGTAGTGGGGTAGTACACCATTTTTCATGAAGTAAACATTTCGTTCTTGGTAATCCTCATCGATCTGTTGTAACGTATCCAGGTACACTATCCTGTAGAGTGTAGATGGTTCTCTAACGAAAAAAAAGGGCCGTACACTTTGTTCTTGCTCAATGCACAAAAAACGTTCAGTTTAGGACTATCACGAACATGCAGCAACATTTGATGTGGATTTTCACTGCCCCAGATTCTACAGTTATGTGTGTTAAATTCGCCACTTAAGTGAAAATTCGACTCGTCAGAAAAGATGATTTTGTCCAAGAAATGTTTATCCTCATGCAATTTTATCAGTGCCTTTTAGTGATTGTACGATCGTCATTCTGTACGGTTTCAAATGCGAACCGTTTCTCAACACACGCCAAACAGTCGTATGTGGGATTTGCAGTTCGCGAGATGCACGCTGGGTTCGTTTCTTAGGGCTGTTGACAAAACGTTGTCTCATTCGCTTAACGACATCGTCTGATGTGCTTGGACGACCTGGTTGATTTCCCGTGTCTTACCGACCCCCTGTTTCTACAAAACATTTATGCCGCGCATACATTGTAGGCCTACAAGGAGGATCTTTAACGTACTCGGTACGGAAATTACTCCGAACTATTGTTCCCGAAACCGATTCTTCAAACGAAAACACAGAGCTAGCACGCTTGGGTCCAATGCAGGCAGTCATCTTTAACGCTACTGCCACTAGCGTTCCTTACGGAACGATTCGGCACTAGCGATCTACGCGAGACAAAACTTGATGTATTTCAATACAGATTGACAGTACAATCATCTCTGTAGGTGTTATGAATTAATTTATGTTAATTTTTGAAGTTGTAAGGTCCCTTTTGAAACAAGCTGTATATTCTTATACCACTGGGAATTAAAATTGCTACACCTCGAAGATGACGTACTACAGACACGAAATTTAACCGACAGGAAGAAGATGCTGTGATATGCAAATGATTAGCTTTTCAGACCGTTCACACAAGGTTGACACCGGTGGCGACACCTACAACTTGCTGAAATGAGGAAAGTTTCCAACCGATTTCTCACACACAAACAGCAGTTAACCAGCGTTGCGTGGTGAAACATTGTTTTGATGCCACGTGTAAGGGGGAGAAATGAGTACCATCACGTTTCCGACTTTGATAAACGTCGGATTGTAGCCTATCGCGATTGCGGTTTATCGTATCACGACATTGCTGCTCGCGTTGGTCAAGATCCAATGACTGTTAGCAGAATATGGAATCGGTGGGTTCAGGCGGGTAATACGGAACGCCGTGCTGGATCCCAACGGCCTCGTATCACTAGCAGTCGCGATGACAGGCATCTTATCCGCATGGCTGTAACGGATCGTGCAGCCACGTCTCGATCCCTGAGTCAACAGATGGGAACGTTTGCAAGACAACAACCATCTGCACGAACAGTTCGACGACGTTTGCAGCAGCATGGACTATCAGCTCGGAGACCACGGCTGCTGTTACTCTTGACGCTGCATCACAGACAGGAGCGCCCGCGATGGTGTACTCAACGACGAACCTGGGTGCACGAATGGCAAAACGTCGTTTTTACGGATGAATCCAGGCTCTGTTTACAGCATCATGATGGTCCCATCCTTGTTTGGCGACATCGTGGTGAACGCACATTGGAAGTTTGTATTGGTCATCGCCATACTGGTGTATCACCCGGCGTGATGGTATGGGGTGCCATTGGTTACACGTCTCGGTCACCTCTTGTTCGTATTCACGGCACTTTGAACAGTGGACGTTACATTTCAGATGTGTTACGACCCGTGGCTCCACCCTTCATTAGAACCCTGCGAAACCCTACATTTCAGCACGATAATGCACGACCACATGTTGCAGGTCCTGTACGGGCCTTTCTGGATACAGAAAATGTTCGACTGCTGCCCTGGCCAGTACATTCTCCAGATCTCTCACCAATTGAAAACGTCTGGACAATGGTGGCCGAGGAACTGGCTCGTCACAATACACCAGTCACTACTCTCGATGAACTGTGGTATCGTATTGAAGCTGCATGGGAAGCTGTACCTGTACTAGCCATCCAATCTCTGACTCAATGAACCGAGCGAGGTGGTGCAGTGGTTAGCACACTGGACTCGCATTCGGGAGGACGACGGTTCAATCCCGTCTCCGGCCATCCTGATTTAGGTTTTCCGTGATTTCCCTAAATCATCTCAGGCAAATGCCGGGATGGTTCCTTTGAAAGGGCACGGCCGATTTCCTTCCCAATCCTTCACTAACCCGAGCTTGCGCTCCGTCTCTAATGACCTCGTTGTCGACGGGACGTTAAACATTAACCACCACCACCATCTGACTCAATGCCCAGGCGTATCAAGGCCGTCATTACGACCAGAGGTGGTTGTTCTGGGTACTGATTTCTCGGGATCTACGCACCCAAATTGCCTGAAAATGTAATCACTTGTCAGTTCTAGTATAATACACTTGTCCAATGAATACCCGTTTATCATCTGCATTTCTTCTTGGTGTAGCAATGTTAATGGCAAGTATTTTAGTATATCATCTAGTATTGTGTCACGTACGTCTTGCTTTTTTGATATCTAAAAACCAAATCAATTTTCACAAACATGAAGGAAGAGTTACTTCGTGCTTTAAATTTGATTTCAGTTCGTTAACACCCAGCAGGAACAATAGCGGACTCGCAATAGGCGGCGTGGAAGTCGGCTGGTGATCTGCCCTCGTCCAGATCCCTGGGCGCCGATATTCCCGCGCGGGCCTTTTTAATCTGCCGGAGGGAATCTCAGCCGGCATCTGACATAATTACAGCTACACGCCTAATGCAGCGCAACGTCTCAATAAATCGTGGAAAAAATCCTTAATTACCAGCGCGGCGGCGGCGGCGGCGGCGGCGGCGGCGGCCTGCCGGCCGGCTTCCATTTGTTTCGCACGGCGCGCGTGGGGCCCGCCGTCTCATTACTGGCCGTCCCCGGCCTCCGCCGCCCCCGGCCTCCGCCCCCGGGAGGCGGTGTGCGCCGTGGGACGTGGGAGCCTGCCGGTAATTAACACCGCGGTAGCCTGTAGGCGCCAGCGGGTATCTCACGCGGGCCCGACCCGCGCAAGCAAGTGCCGGCAAAACGCCGAGGCGAGGCGAGGTGCAGGTAGCGTGCGTGTGGCTCTCTGGTTGCATCTTGATAAGCCTTGTATTGTCTTCGTCGTCTTCTTCTTCTTCTTCTTCTTCTCCTCATTCTGCTGTTGCACCTCGTACAATTTTGAGCTTCATGCCTCATCCCTAATTTTGCGTGCTGTCCTTACAGGCACATTGGACAACGTATGACTCACACCCTTCGGTTGCTTTGGAATGCTGTAGATTTTGTAGTGTTGTACGGAACCAAGTGATTAAGGTGGTTAGGACGTGAAATGGGCCGACTTGAAGCAGGAGAGGCACCACAGGCTATTTTAATTTCCAATTCAGGATTCACACCCATAGCAGTGGAAGTACAAATATGAAACGTTCCCTTAAAAAAATTAATGAATTACTGTGCTGGTAAACCCCTTACGTTATTTGATTTTCAAACAGCTGAGCAAAGCTGAACGCACTCAGACATTTCTCTCTTCACCTGATCAACACTAAACTGACACACAATATTTTTAGCGCAACGCAATCTGACTTTCAATAATCCCTACAAAAGAATCGCCCTGACTAACAATAACCTATACCTTTCATGAATCACTTACCTCACAAAAACCTTCATTACTCAAACTACTGCAATACAGCGAGCGCCAATACTGCCAGCTAAATAGAAGATTCTAATTACTGAAGGCACGATCTACTGATAGGCATAGTTAGCAAATGAAAGATTTTGATAGAGAACAAACAATGTATTTACGTTAATAGTGTTCAAAAGTCATTATATATATATATATATATATATATATATATATATATATATATATATATATATATATATATATATCAGTTCATGATATCCAGTCTTACAAATTTACTCTCTCTGATGGACACACGTCCACATCATCCGCTCTCAAAACTCCGCCACCTCACTCCCCACATCCACCACTGCTGGCGGCTCACCTCCAACTGCGCAACGCTACGCGGTGTTCACAACACTACAATAGCGAATATTCCAACAATGACAACCAGCAACAGACTGCACACAGCACAGCCAGTGATTTTCATACAGAGCAGTACGTGGCGTTACCAATCTAAAAACCTAAACAGCCTACTTACACAAAACTAAACGAAATAAATTTTTTACATGTGAACTTCCATTATTTTTTCACTTACTATTCGCTGCGTTCCTTGCTATAGGTACACTTTTCTTCATAAGTAAGAGATTATTTGAAGAATTTTACACAGCACACAAACCATACAAACAGGTGTATGAAATTCCAGAATTCATTTAATTTATGAAAAAATGTATGAGACATTACATTTTAAACTTCATGTTTAGCAAAAATTCAAATTTTATAGTTAATTATCTCAATTTTTAAGACAGTTATTAATAGATTTGGAAAATTCTAGCGTTTCATACATGTATCGTTGTATTCTGTGCAAAATTCATGGAAGAATCTCTCTTACTTATGAAGGAAAGTGTACCTATAGCTACAAATGCAGCCAAAAGTAAGTGAAGAAAATGATGAAATTTCACACGTAAAAAAAATCATTTTGTTATATTTTTGAACTTCCCCCACTATGAGTGTGAATGCTGAATCCTTCCCGGTTATGTGACAAAGTTTTACGAATTTATTTGTAAAAGAATAGACAGTGGGAATTAAAATGTACTGTGGTGCCTCTCCTGCTCCAAGTCGGCCCGTCTGACGTCCTACCCCCAGATAGGTTGGCGTGGAGACGCGATAAAGTGGCAGAGGCTAGTTATCATATCAGTGCGTGCGCATGACCACTCTGTGAATGAAGTCGCCTGATTCCCTGGTGTGCAAACGTGGACTGTCAAACGTGGCTACAATGGATGGTGTGCCACTCGCCTCCATACAACACAATCTAGGAACAGACGTTGTAAAAAGGTTCCTCGCTGACTCGGACTGTACACAAACGACCCTTAATGTCAATGACAATGCTGTTTACCCTTCGCTGTTTGTTCACAGGTCTAGTGGCTGTTTGCGCAAGGAGAGGAAGTCTAGCCATCTACCGTCACAATCCTTTAAAATGAATGGGGATGACAGAAGAGAGGGATGAGAACTCTCAATCCGTATATGCGAATGGAAATGCTTATCTTCCATGAAACGATATTACAGTACCATGCAGAGACATTTCAGATATTTGGATGACAATCAAAAAGAGAAAAAAATTACAATGGCCGACAGATGGGATTTATTATTCTGTACATCAAGATGTACATTGTGCTAGCTTTGCAGGCACGGAGCACTTGAAGAAATCTGCGGTACGAATAGTAAAATTCCTAAAGTCACACCCGCTATTCTATTCTCAGCTGCCACAATTTTCAACGGAAATGAAGAATATGGAACTTTAATATGTTACTGTAAAGTACGTTGGTTAAGTCCGGGGGCATGCCTGGAACGAGTTTTCGATTTAAAACTCGCTATTATTGAATTTATAAAGAAAAAATGACGACAAGAACGAAAATTAGAACATGCGGAATGGATTGTAGGCTTCGCATTTTAAGTGCACTTGATTGCACACTTCCCACAGTAAAACATTGCAAGGTAACATCTTTCTGATCTGATTGAGATGCATTAAAAATGAAAATGCGTTATTGATGGGACACATTCTGATAAAGACAGTCCAGTTCCCTAAGATCACTGGCGTTAAAGTCAGCTCAAGGTCTCAAGAATTCATTGTGGCCTTGCAAGGAAAGTTTCATAAAGGTTTTGAGGACACTGTCAGTCTTACATCTCTTTCCGAGCTGTTTTAGAGACAGTTCGCCGTTTCAATCGAAAGTGCCTCTTTGCATGTGCAGACATGACTGACTGACGCGTAAGGTGATTCCAGTTTTAATTCCATATCTTTACATTGCTTTCCTCAGGTACATTTCCCAAATCTCCATAATATTGTTGCAGAAGTGGTATACTAATTGGATGGACATATTTGTGTGAAAGACCCATTTTCGATTACGAAACTAAATAAGTCACTATTACGTTGCAAATTGAGTGCAAAACTCTGTGAAATCCTCTGTATCGGTCCGTATGCCGAGAGTATGTAAGAGACAAAAATTATATTATGTCTTTAGTGCCCCAGAAATAATTGATTAATACTGAGAATTTGTGATCTGTGTTGCTGAGAAATGTGACAGATGAAACCAAGTCGCGTGCAGTGCGACTGCGCTGCCATTTAAATGCGGCACTTTGGCTGTTTTCCCCTCTTCCTCCTCAATCTGCTCAGTCAGCGTGGTGTGTCGCTGGGGCAAACGTGAAGCGAGATTAAGCGCTTTGGCACTCGGGCCTGGGCATGGCCCGTGAGCCAAAATCTTGGCCACCCCTGCCCAAGAAACAGTTTAGGCCCACTGCTGTTTCTAATCGATATAAACGGTTTACAAGATAATCTGAGCAGCTCTCTTAGACTCTTTCGAGATGATGCTGTGATTTACCATCTAGTAAAGTCATGAGAAAATAAAAAACAATTGCTAAATGACTTAGACACGATATGTGTATGGTGTGAAAGTGTCACTTATCTCTCAGTAATGCAAAGTGTGAGGTCATACGAGGACAAAAAAAAAAAAAAAAAAAAATCTGTTAAATTCCGATTACACAATTAATTATACTAATTTAGGGGTTGTCAGTTCGAATAAATACTTGGGAATTACAATTAGGAACAACTCGAAGTATCACACTGCTAATTTTGTGGCGAAGCACACCGAAGACTAAGTTTTATTGGGAGAACAGTCACAAGGGACTCCCCATCGCATCCCCCCTCAGATTTACTGGTAAATTGGCCAAGTGGATAGCCCGTCGAAAACTGAACACAGACCAAGCATGAAAACTGGAAGACTGTCTACTGAACTGCGAAAAAAAGCGAAATAGTAACAGTGAACGGTCGAAGCTAAAGCCGCGCAACATCCAGCGAGCTCGGCAAGAACGGCGTCGTGTTTGTATGGTCACGGTGCTGAACCCCAAAGCGGGAGATTTGTTTTCACATCTCTGTCGTGTCCCGTTTCTTTATTAAGTTTCTGTTTTTTACACAAATTTATGAACTGTCCATCCAGTCATTAACATGTCTGTCCTCCTTATGTAGTCTTGGAATTTGTCATGGTATACATTGGTTACAGAATATGAGCCATATAGTAAGAATATATTTCGGTCGCAAGTGAATATGATGGGAGTAAGCGAAATGCCGCATAGACCTGTCACATAAATGGAAACAACAAGTATCCGTGTGTGAACTACGTTACGACAAAAGAATACAAGAGGCAAAACTTCCAAAACGGAACGCAAGAGTCATAACATGTGATACTTGCGTGGTACGCTCGTCTGGACATCCTCTCCTAACACCTTTCTGTTGCAAACGGACGTTACACCATGATACAGGCACAAATTTGATTACAGCGAACAGACATATCAATGAGCGAACAGACAGTTCAAGCAAAAAAAAAAAAAAAAAAAAAAAAAAAAGGAATATTTGAACACGAATCTCCCCGTTCACTGTCCAACACCATGGCCACCCAACCAAGACACCATAGTGCGCATCATAAGCTTAAACCGTTCGTTGTTCCCTTCTTCCCGTTTTCGTGCTTGATATGAGTTAAGTTTTTGACAAGCTGTCCAGTGGGGCTTCTTACTACTAAATCTGAAGGAAGTGAAATGGGGAGCCTCTCGTGTCATCTACATGTGCATCCACGCGACTATTCACAATAAAGTGCCTGGCACAGGGTTCAATGAACCACCTTGAAGATCTCTCTCTACCGTCCCACTCTCGAACGGCGCCCGGGGAAAACGAACAAGATGCAACAGATCTATTGAAGAGACTGCAAACACTACACTTCTTCTCCCTCTGCTAGAGCAGTGCTGTGCTGTATGATTTCCTTACCAGATACGATTGACAGGAGACATCGAAAAAGTTCAAAGAAGTGCAGCCCGTTTTGGAGTATCGCGGAATTGTGGAGAGAGCGAGACGGATACGGTAAGTGAGTTTTGATGGCAATCGTTAAAAGCAAAGGCGTTTCTCATTACGGCAAGACTTTTTCACGAAAATTCAGTTACCTACTCTTTCATTTCAATGTAAAAATATTTTACTGTCGCCAATCTACATAGAGGATATAATCATAACAATAAAAAAAGAAAAATCAGCGATCGTACAAAAAGATTTATGTGTTCATTCTTCCAAAGCACTTTTAGAGACTAGAACGTTGAAGATATAGTCTGAAGAAGGTTTGAAGAACACTAGTCATGAAGACATAGGTATAGAACATAATTTGATGAGCGGTTGGGCGGAGATCATCATGCGTAATGAATTGACACTCCACTACTCTATTACATCCGTTGTCGACACGTATTACTGAATTATAATAACAAAATTATGCCACCATATTCGAATAAACAACTTTCATGAGTTCTTCAGTCTTGGACGATACTCCCTGCTTGTGAATTACTAATAATTGGCTCTGAGCACTATAGGACTTAACATCTGAGGCCATCAGTTCCCTATAACTTAGAACTACTTAAACCTAACTAACCTAAGGACATCGCACACAGCCATGCCCGGGGCAGGAATCGAACCTGCGACCGTAGCGGTCGCGCGGTTACAGACTGAAGCACTCAGAACCGCTCGGCCACAACGGCCGGCTGTGAATTACTGCTCAGTATTATTATAACACTTCGCGCGACACACGACCTTACGATTGAGTATGCGACTCCTCCAGTATTTGACTGCAGCAATGGCTGTTCACGATCGGTGACATCTACAGACTCCAGTCTAACGACCCCGGCGCTGGTGTCCGCCAAAAAACAGACAACTACGAAACTCATTCTTGAGGCCAGAGATGCTTTACCGTGCTTTGTCGCAAATCAGTGATCGTGTTTGTTCACGTATAGACTGAGATACAGCAACGGTGAACTCGCGAGGTGAGTTTCCGTGCGTGCGTTACGATGGAAACTGCGTGCACTTGGCATTTGGACACGGATATCTCTCAAACTGGCAGTGTTCACAGCTGTACGTAAAGCTGTACGTCTTCTGTATCCGAAACAACACACACTCTAAACAGAAGCTGAATGGGTCTGTGTGCTCCAACAAATCACGATTTTGTCACTACCCAAACGATGCAAGAAATCGAGTGCACCGACGACCCCATAACTTGTTTAACACCCAGGGAGTGTATGATGTCATTCTTGGTGGAAGTGGTTATGGGAACCCCATCCCGCCCTCCACCACTGTCACTTTCCCACCAATTTCTGTCCATCTCCTGCTCTACCCATCTATCTCCTCTTCCTTCCTCTATCTGCCCATCTTATCCTTCCCTCTCTATATGTCCATTTACCAACCACCCCTCCCTCCACCTCTATCTATCCATTTCCTCTTCTCGCCTTTCGATGACCTTGGGTGTTATTAACATAGCCAACGAATCCTTGACTGGGAATCGAAGTCGCTACAAATAAACGGGTAAATCGGTTGGGATCATTAATATATGGGGTGTGAGAGACCTCTCCAGGTGTTGCACCTGCGAGGATAGTAACTTGAATGACAGTATTTCGCACATCTACATCTACATCTACATCTACATCTACATCTATACTCCGCGAGCCACCTTACGGTGTGTGGCGGAGGGTACTTATTGTACCACTATCTGATCCCCCCTTCCCTGTTCCATTCACGAATTGTGCGTGGGAAGAACGACTGCTTGTAAGTCTCCGTATTTGCTCTAATTTCTCGGATCTTTTCGTTGTGATCATTACGCGAGATATATGTGGGCGGTAGTAATATGTTGCCCATCTCTTCCCGGAATGTGCTCTCTCGTAATTTCGATAATAAACCTCTCCGTATTGCGTAACGCCTTTCTTGAAGTGTCCGCCACTGGAGCTTGTTCAGCATCTCCGTAACGCTCTCGCGCTGACTAAATGTCCCCATGACGAATCGCGCTGCTTTTCGCTGGATCATGTCTATCTCTTCTATTAATCCAACCTGGTAAGGGTCCCATACTGATGAGCAATACTCAAGAATCGGACGAACAAGCGTTTTGTAAGCTACTTCTTTCGTCGATGAGTCACATTTTCTTGGAATTCTTCCTATGAATCTCAACCTGGCGCCTGCTTTTCCCACTATTTGTTTTATGTGATCATTCCACTTCAGATCGCTCCGGATAGTAACTCCTAAGTATTTTACGGTCGTTACCGCTTCCAATGATTTACCACCTATGGCATAATCGTACTGCAATGGATTTCTGCCCCTATGTATGCGCATTATATTACATTTATCTACGTTTAGGGAAAGCTGCCAGCTGTCGCACCATTCATTAATCCTCTGCAGGTCTTCCTGGAGTACGTACGAGTCTTCTGATGTTGCTACTTTCTTGTAGACAACCGTGTCATCTGCAAATAGCCTCACGGAGCTACCGATGTTGTCAACTAAGTCATTTATGTATATTGTAAACAATAAAGGTCCTATCACGCTTCCTTGCGGTACTCCCGAAATAACCTCTACATCTGCAGATTTTGAACCGTTAAGAATGACATGTTGTGTTCTTTCTTCTAGGAAATCCTGAATCCAATCACAAACCTGGTCCGATATTCCGTAAGCTCGTATTTTTTTCACTAAACGTAAGTGCGGAACCGTATCAAATGCCTTCCTGAAGTCCAGGAATACGGCATCAATTTGCTCGCCAGTGTCTACGGCACTGTGAATTTCTTGGACAAATAGGGCGAGCTGAGTTTCACATGATCTCTGTTTGCGGAATCCATGTTGGTTATGATGAAGGAGATTTGTATTATCTAAGAACGTCATAATACGAGAACATAAAACATGTTCCATTATTCTACAACAGATTGACGTAAGCGAAATAGGCCTATAATTATTCGCATCTGATTTATGACCCTTCTTGAAAATGGGAACGACCTGCGCTTTCTTCCAGTCGCTAGGTACTTTACGTTCTTCCAGAGATCTACGATAAATTGCTGATAGAAAGGGGGCAAGTTCTTTAGCATAATCACTGTAGAATCTTACGGGTATCTCGTCTGGTCCGGATGCTTTTCCTCTACTAAGTGATAGCAGTTGTTTTTCAATTCCGATATCGTTTATTTCAATATTTTCCATTTTGGCGTCCGTGCGACGGCTGAAGTCAGGGACCGTGTTACGATTTTCCGCAGTGAAACAGTTTCGGAACACTGAATTCAGTATTTCTGCCTTTCTTCGGTCGTCCTCTGTTTCGGTGCCATCGTGGTCAACGAGTGACTGAATAGGGGATTTAGATCCGCTTACCGATTTTACATATGACCAAAACTTTTTAGGGTTCTTGTTTAGATTGTTTACCAATGTTTTATGTTCGAATTCGTTGAATGCTTCTCTCATTGCTCTCTTTACGCTCTTTTTCGCTTCGTTCAGCTTTTCCTTATCAGCTATGATTCGACTACTCTTAAACCTATGATGAAGCTTTCTTTGTTTCCGTAGTACCTTTCGTACATGATTGTTATACCACGGTGGATCTTTCCCCTCGCTTTGGACCTTAGTCGGTACGAACTTATCTAAGGCGTACTGGACGATGTTTCTGAATTTTTTCCATTTTTGTTCCACATCCTCTTCCTCAGAAATGAACGTTTGATGGTGGTCACTCAGATATTCTGCGATTTGTGCCCTATCACTCTTGTTAAGCAAATATATTTTCCTTCCTTTCTTGGCATTTATTATTACACTTGTAGTCATTGATGCAACCACTGACTTATGATCACTGATACCCTCTTCTACATTCACGGAGTCGAAAAGTTCCGGTCTATTTGTTGCTATGAGGTCTAAAACGTTAGCTTCACGAGTTGGTTCTCTAACTATCTGCTCGAAGTAATTCTCGGACAAGGCAGTCAGGATAATGTCACAAGAGTCTCTGTCCCTGGCTCCAGTTCTGATTGTGTGACTATCCCATTCTATACCTGGTAGATTGAAGTCTCCCCCTATTACAATAGTATGATCACGAAACTTCTTCACGACGTTCTGCAGGTTCTCTCTGAGGCGCTCAACTACTACGGTTGCTGATGCAGGTGGTCTATAGAAGCATCCGACTATCATATCTGACCCACCTTTGATACTTAACTTAACCCAGATTATTTCACATTCGCATTCGCTAATAACTTCACTGGATATTATTGAATTCTTTACTGCTATAAATACTCCTCCACCATTGGCGTTTATCCTATCCTTGCGGTATATATTCCATTCTGTGTCTAGGATTTCGTTACTGTTCACTTCCGGTTTTAACCAACTTTCCGTTCCTAATACTATATGCGCACTATTTCCTTCAATAAGCGATACTAATTCAGGAACCTTGCCCTGGATACTCCTGCAGTTTACCAATATTACGTTAACTTTTCCTGTTTTTGGTCTCTGAGGACGGACGTTCTTTATCAACGATGCTGATGTTCTCTCTGGTAAGCCGTCAGGTATTTTATCGTTTCGCCCAAGGGGGGGTCCCTCTAACCTAAAAAACCCCCGTGTGCACGCCACACGTACTCTGCTACCCTAGTAGCTGCTTCCGGTGTGTAGTGCACGCCTGACCTGTCTAGGGGGGCCCTACAGTTCTCCACCCAATAACGGAGGTCGATGAATTTGCAACCATTATAGTCGCAGAGTCGTCTGAGCCTCTGGTTTAGACCCTCCACACGGCTCCAGACCAGAGGACCGCGATCGACTCTGGGCACTATGCTGCAGATATTAAGCTCAGCTTGCACTCCGCGTGCGATGCTGGTTGTCTTCACCAAATCAGCCAGCCGCCGGAAGGAACCAAGGATGGCCTCAGAACCCAAGCGGCAGGCGTCATTCGTTCCGTCATGTGCTACTATCTGCAGCCGGTCACACCCAGTGCGTTCAATAGCTGCCGGGAGGGCCTCCTCCACATTACGGACGAGACCCCCCGGCAAGCACACCGAGTGCACACTGGCATTCTTCCCCGACCTATCCGCTATTTTCCTGAGGGGCTCCATAACCCGCCTAACGTTGGAGCTCCCTATAACTAATAGGCCCGCCCTCTGTGACTGTCGGGACCTTGCCGGAGAATCGGACACTGGCCCAACAGGCGAGGCATCCTGTGGTGGCTCGGAAACGATGTCATCACCACTAGGAAGCACCCCGTACCTGTTGGAAAGGGGTAAGGCAGCTGCCACACGGCCAGATCCCACCTTCGCCTTTCGGCCAGGCACACGCGAGCCCACCACTGTCCGCCATTCACCCTGGAGTGATGGCTGACCGGTAAGATGCTCACTGCCGGAAGACGCAGCGACATCAGGGGTTCCATGTGATTCCAAGGCCACCGAAGTAGGCATAGGTCTCACCACAGTTGCCCCAACGCCACTACGAGCCGACGCCTGCGCCTCGAGCTCGATGAGCCTAACAGATAAAGCCTCCACCTGCCCCCGAAGAGTGGCCAATTCTCCTTGCGTCCGCTCACAACAACCACAGTCCCTACACATGACTATGTTTACCCTACTCTATACGGTGACAAATTCCCAAGATAATCTTCTGATGAGCTACTCTGATAATCAAAAAACACTCACTGAAATACGAGACGCGAAAACTACGCTAGGTTTTCCCAGAAAAACTATTTAAAAGCTAAGCGCAGCAAATAAGTACAAAATAAATTTCTCTCCTAACGATCAAGACCTGTTAGTTTCTATGCAGAGCAGATAAACACAAATAGAATCCCTTCCTTAGTGGAAGGTCGTAAACAAAATGCAAAATAAACGCTTTATACAAACAGTACTCGCTGCTGCTGGTGCTCTCGCTCTGGCTGTCACAAGACACAGTGCCGCACGGGGTAGCCGCGCGGTCTCAGCCGCCTTGCACGGTTCGCCTCCTCCCCCCGCCGGAGGCTCGAGTCCTCCCTCGGGCATGGGTGAGTGTGTGTTGTCCTTATCGTAAGTTAGCTTAAGTTAGATTAAGAAGTGTGTATGCCTAGGGACCGATGACGTCAGCAGTTTGGTCCCATAGGAACTTACCACAAATTTCCAATTTTTGCTACCCCATTAGTTTTGCCTCCTCAGTGTATTCCTTCCCCGAGGTGCAAGCATCACTGCTGATATTTGTTGTCAACAACTAAGGCATCTTGCAGACGCAGTTCTAGAACAACGACCAGGCAGACTGCTTGAGTGACAGAAAAACACTATACAGGTATTGGCTGGGGAAGTCATTCAGCACTCATTTTATTCACATGATCTTGCGCCTTCAGATGTTTGCCTTTTGCGCTCTCTATCGAAAAACAGGCTTCAAGGAACTTCTTTTCCGGATGAAAATGAGCTCCGAACGTGGCTCGACGAGTCCTTCGCCTCAAAATCACGTGATTTAGTCACGGAATCAAAAGTTAACCCAGTGTTGTCAGACTGTTGTTAGTAGTGAAGGAGAATATGCTATTGATGGGTAAAGTCTTTGTTATGTATATCTGTTGTGTTTATTAAACTTATGGAAGATCGGTACGAGCTTATGCTCCAAACCAATATATGCTGAAAGCATTAACCTTTAAATACAGAAATTATAAAGCTAAACTGAATCACCATGTTCTCAATACAGCTGATATAATTCAGTAAAAGGAAACTTTGCTTTTTATTCACTCACTTAATACGTAATTAAATTTTTCTATCACAATATTTGACTGCAACATACATTTGTCATCTTGTTATTTGGTGAGCAGATACATAAATTCTTTGGGTATACATTCCTAGATCAGGCTGCGTATAGTTTACCGTGAGAACTACATGAGTCTTTCAAATTAATACCACAACATCTTATTATTTGTCTTTGTGCATTAGTCATAGTAATATTAAAAGCTAATCTTATTGGAAACTGCAGTATTCTGAAATGAAACATCTGTTCGGAAGCTATGCGCGAAATCCTGGAATAAATGCTGTTTTTCCTGTACGTTTTCCTGATATTATTACGTACGTTTAACTGAAGCTAATCTGTTTGATATCCTTTCACAACCATTTGTTGCTTTGAATTTTTAAATTAATACTGTCAACTGCGTAATATCTTCCTTCTACAATGACTGTTTCAGATAATCAGCCTGAGTAATTTTAAACAATTTTGGGAAAAATTCTTTATCTGTTATTTTGTTTGGACTGTTGACAGTTCAGTTTGGCAAGTTACACAATCAACTAGTCAGAGTATTTTTATGAGTTCTCCGACAAAGTATTTCCCTTACTTATCATTGGAAAGTTGAACTCTCATATTTGTTCTTAATTGTGCTTTTTGTGGTGTCACCGCCAGACACCACACTTGCTAGGTCGTAGCTTTAAATCGGCCGCGGTCCATTAGTACATGTCGGACCCGCGTGTCGCCACTGTCAGTGATCGCAGACCGAGCGCCACCACACGGCAGGTCTCGAGAGACTTACTAGCACTCGCCCCAGTTGTACGGACGACGTAGCTAGCGATGCACACTGACGAAGCCTCGCTCATTTGCAGAGCAGATAGGTAGAATAGCCTTCAGCTAAGTCAATGGCTACGACCTAGCAAGGCGCCATTAGCATTACATAGCAATTGAGAGTTATCGTATGAAGCATGTCTCATCAAGAGCGATGTACCACAAGGATGGATTAAAGTTAAGTATTCCAGGAGCTACGTACTTTTCTTTATAGCATTCATTACGTATCCTGTTTCAGACCTATCTACTAGCCTGCGTGAGTTAACGCGTGCCTTTCGGCTACTTCCGAGTGACGTGGCTGTCTTGTTACGCCACAACACTTTTCTCTCGCGAAGCCAAGAAAAAATTTTATTATAATGTGCATTGATTTCATCTGCCGGGGTCGATTTTGGAATAACTGGAAGCGTTTGCCGACAATGTTCCGAATACGTAAGTAAAGCACCTCCAATTAATTACAGACTACTTCGGGGATATAGATTCTTATCGAATGTTCTGGTGGAGTCTATAACATTTTGGAACATTTTGCAACATTATTCAGCATTTCCGAAAATTCTGGAAGGAACATTCTGGCCAGTCTCGACCACTTCAGTACTCGATTCTAAGCTACTTCTCCGTCTTCCCATAAGAATTTCATTGGTGCAGTACCCTGTTTTGACATCCATATCTTCGAACACTACCCTTGCTGTCCCAAGCCAAACCTTCTACATGGCTGCAGTATGAAGGGATACGGTATCATATAAAACCCACTGGAATGCGGGAGAGGGTGGCGGAGTAATAGCGGTACTGAGAGAAGAGCCACGTTCATTATACGGTCCCGAACAAATGCCCCCTTTAGACACCCATACTTTCAAAGTTAACCTCTGTAGGTCTAAAACAAAACATGCTTTATGAATGGAGGATGTCGAGACCCGTTTACGTAGTTTTGGTGGCCCGCAAAGACATAACACACTTACTTTTACTATGTATATTGATGATTACTTTATCATTAGGAATAGTAATTTAATTCCGGGAAAAAATCAAATTTCTAATTTTTAAGGATATTGTCAACGTAAAATGCTAAAATGTGTGGGTGAAAAAGAACATCGGTCTCTCAGTCCTTCATTGACTTTCATGTCACTTGTCCTTTTCACTTCGATATTTATTAGCACTTTTGTTTCGAGATATGAGGTTCTGATTGCCATATGAAGTGTGGTGGGTAGTCACTGTCCTTCATTATTGCCCATAATTTTTCAAAGGGCTGGGATGCACAAGGGTGACATAGAAGCTTAACGCAGGTACGTCAGGAGGAATTCCAGTGATATTTTGTGAATGGCATGACTCATTATTTGTATAATTATTTGTGTAATATATTTGTATAGCATTACACCAGTGTAATTATTTGTGTACGGATACTGTGTGGTAATACACCCCATCTACGCTTGGTGTTGGAATTGGCGGCGGGAAGACCTGACAACTAAAAATATTCGACAATGCCCGATATTAGTGCCAAATCAACAGTTTTTAGCGTCGCTAGACTTCTTGTTGGCAGAGACGCTGACTTTCCTGCCCTAGAGTTATGGCAGGGGAGGGCGGGGCTCGGAGATGGGGATGCAAAGACTGTGACATGTCATCAGCATGTATCTGTAACGCCTGAAGGAATTTCTAACAACATCAGTGTACGTACATCAAGATACCTGGCCAAATTTCACAGTGACAGTAAGACACACTTAGCACCACTGTGACCGAGGGCTCGCGCTGGAAAGGGGTGACATAAAACGCATAAATCAGCAACGCCTGGAGCAGTGTGAACCAAATTTGGCATATAAACGATTCATTATTTGTAAAAAAAAATACTAGGGGAGAGTGAGATAGCCCTACCACCACTAGGGGTGGGGGGGGGGGGGGAGGGAGGTGATGATAAGAAGGGATGACATGTAGAAGAGTCCAAAAACGACCTCTTGTTTTTTTTTCTGTAAGTACTTTAAAGGTATGAATCGTATCCTGTCTCTTAGTTGTGTTGTTCAACGACGTCGTCAGAATCGTCACTGCAGCGAACCAGTAATTTCTGCAGTGTGTTTTTCAACCAAAGGTCGTGTCATATGGCTCAATATGTGTGAAATGTATGTGACATAAGAGAACGCTGGGGAAGCTGCGGGCAGAAAGGTAATGGATTACCATAGTATTTCAAATTTTTTTTTTGAGATTTTTGTCTCTGTGACGGCACTGTATACGACGGAGTATACTTTGCACCAAATGTGATTTTCGGAAGCGAATGGGGGCGTACTTTGCTGTTAGAGACTTGCTCGGACGTCCGTGGCGGAGGACCGCCCGCTCACCGGCGGCCAAGATTTTTGTCAATTACGAGCAGGCGGCCGTAAAGGGGCCGTAAATCTGCGCGGCCGGCAGGCCTGCCTGGAGAGTACGGCGGCGCTCGCTGGCGTTATGGCGGGGCCGCGCCGCCTCGGCCTGTGGGCTGGAGTGGTCTGGAGAGAACTCGAGGCGAGTGCCCGGGCCGCGCCGCGCCGCGGTGGCGTTTACGCCTCGCGGACGACGCCTTACGCCGGGTTGTTAGTCGCCTTTTATGCTGCCCGGCTCTAAATCGGGCTGTAAATTTTAAAATTTGACTTTACCGCCCGCGCGGAAGACGGCGAAATAAATTAGGTTAGGGAGCGAGTCGCGCTGGACGCGCCGCAGAGCCTGCCGCTCGCTCACTCGCCTGGTAATTGTCCTGCGAGAGGGGCCGGCCCGGGAGCGCCGCAGTTCCGAGAATGCAGGCGAGCAGCCGTCGTCCGCCGCTGTTGTTGACCAAGTCACCGCACAGTAGAACGCACTTTCCATTGCGTTGGTTTTCAGAAAGTAAAAGGTACCTTCCAAAAACACACTGTCTTTTACAGCTCTTTTTTTTGCAATTATGTTTTATACAGAAAAAAATCACTTATTTAATTCTACATCAGTTTTATTAATGTCCTTGACAACTGTAAAATTGCAGTCTGCGTTTATTTTAAACTGAAGATTGCTGTGATTAATACGATCTATACTAGTTGATGAGAAGCGTAAAGACCCCTGTCAGTGAACTTAAATTTTCGATGAGGTGCAAGAATGTCAGATAAAATGAACACTGGAGGGTCCTCTCGCCAGAACAAGAATTTCTCCATCATAGGGTTGTGGCTTATGCGCAGACGAGTAAGGAGGATCTCGTCCGGTCGACGTGGTGGAGGGAGGTACGCCGCGGCCACGTTGTAGGCTTTACTAGATGGAGCGCATTTTCTGTCACTTCCAGGCACTCATACTCCCATAGACGCAACATTCTGTATCTCAACAACAGTACTATAGCATGCAGGGAATGGCGCACTGAGATAACTGAAGATCATGACACCCCTCCTTTGCTGATATATCCACTCTTTCGTTCCCCACAATACCCATGTGTCCTAGAGCCCAGCAGATAGACACCTGCTTCCACAGTTGGTGTAGCTGTAGGAGGGTCTTCAAAATGGTTCAAATGGCTCTGAGGACTATGGGACTTAACTTAGAACTACTTGAACCTAACTAACCTAAGGACATCACACACATCCATGCCCGAGGCAGGATTCGAACCTGCACCGTGGTGGTCTCGCGGTTCCAGACTGTAGCGTCTAGAACCGCTCGGTCGCCTCGGTCGGTGGCGTTTATTCTTAAGGAGCCGTACCAGAGAAGTAGGACGTTCGGCTCCGCAGCGAAATCGACGTTCTAATACCCAAAAGTCCAGATTTCAGACACTTAGATCGGTGTGTGTAAATAGAATATCAACCAAAACACCGATTTAGTTCATGCTGTGTGCTGTCGTCCAGTAGAAGATGCGTGAACGATAATTAACCCCAGAACTACGGAGTATAGGGAAGCCGTGACTGTGGTATGTAAAACTGAAGATATCGGGTAAGTGACATGACAGAGCCTCAAATCGCCGTAAGGAAGGTCCCGAATTCGAAACCCTTTGAGGGTGTTTTTTTAACAGTTTACGCGTGAAACTGTTTTATGGGAGAACATTTCTCTGACATATAGAAGGACGTTTTGTTTGTAGCAATCTTGTTTTGGTAGTCTGCTTTCCATGTGGGTTTCGAACTCGTGACCTTTGGAACGACGACCTACGGCTTTATCAACTTTCTTTTTTTTTGCATTTTGTTCATTATTGTTCGTTGTATTTAGTCATAGTGGACGTCATATGATATCTCTTGAAGTTCGTTGTTGATTCCTTCACTCTGTATTTCGTTATAGACTACAGCCAGCTCTCTGACCGAACACGCTGAGCTACCGTTCCGGCATCCAACTCGTCTGCCACTGACCTTCACACTCCAACCTCACATATACGGTTTTCCTATACTCCGTAGCTCTGGTTTATTTTTAGTTACCCTTTACACATATTTTAGTGGACGACAGGACACAGCAAGAACTAAATCTGTGTTTCGGTTGATACTCTATCGACACAAAGCGTTAGGTACCAAACTAAGCGTCTGACATCTGGAGGTTTAGGTGTGAGGCATCCCAGTTGCTTTCCATTGGCATCAGATCGGGACTACGGGTAGACCAGTCCGTTTCAATAGTGTTGTAGTCCTCAAACCATTGCCTCACAGATGCTGTTCTATGAGGCGGTGCATTGTCATGCTTATACAAATAGTAATCGACTCTGAACTCTTCCTCTACTACACAGGACACTATGCTGTAAAATACGTTCCACATCTTCCGGATTTAGCGTTCTCTGAAATACAATAAGCGACCCACATCTTGACCACGAGTCATTCCACCATGTGATACTGAAACGTCCCCTTTCAATAATAGTACAAGACTATGCTTATCCTGACGCACAATATTTTTTTTAGCGCAACGCAATCTGACTTTCAATAATCTCTACAAGAGAATGGCCCTGACTAACATTAACCTGTACTTTTCACAAATCACTTACCTCACAAAAATCTTGGTTACTCCCACTACTGCAATAAAGCCAGCGCCACTACTGCCAGCTACATAAAAGATTCAAACTATGGAAGGCACTAACTACTGATAGGGATAGTTAGCAAATTAAAGATATTAATAGAGAACAAACAATGTATCATCATATATATATCAGTTCATGACAAATTACAAAACTCCGCCATCTCTCTCCCCACATCCACCACTGCTGGCGGCTCACCTCCAACTGCCCAACGCTACGCGCTGTTCGCAGCCAGCTGCCTAACACTGCAATGGCGAGTATTACAACAATGAAAAGCAGCCACAGACTGCACACAGCACAGCCAGTGATTTTCATACAGAGGTGGCATTACCAATAAAAAAACCTAAACAGCCTACTTACACTACTAACACCACGTCTCCCCTACTCCATTGTCGGTACCATACGTGGTGCCAGGCACCGTTCTCTAGGCATTCGGCAACCCAAGCCATTCCTTCGGATTGCCACAGGGTACAGCGTGAACCATCACTCCATGCCGCTCGTTTCCAGTCATCGACTGTCCAGTGGCGTAGCCTTTTACACCACCTCAAGCTTCACTTGGCATTGGCTGCAGTAATGTGTGGCTTATGAAGAGCTGCTTGACCACTGTACCCCATTATTTTTAGCTCCCTGTTTACTGTCATTGTGTTAGCTGGATTTCTGGTAGTGTTTTGGTATGTAAGAGTGATTCCTTCCATTGATTTCATGCAATTTCTTACAACAGCTCACCGCACTGCTCGACGGTCAGTACATGAGATCTGTCTGATCTTCGTTTAGCAGTTGTTCCTTCGCGTTCCCACTTGACGAACATGTCACCAGCTGTCGACTTTGGCAGCTTTACAAGGGCTGTAATGTTCCTGATGAATCTGTTAAATAGATGACATTCAGTGATCAGTCCACGTTCGAAGTCACTGGGTCTTCTGACCCCCTCTCCCCCTTCCCTGCACTGCACTCTTACTGCAACTCTGACAGCACATCACTGAGGTCTTCTGACCCCCCACCCTCCCCTCCTGCCACTGCTTTTCTGCTGACAGCACATTACTGTGGTGTTCTGACCACCTCTCCCCCCCCCCCCCCCCCCCCACTGCACTCTTACTGCTTCTCTACTGACAGCACAGTACACTCCACCTACTTTTATACTGCCGTATCCGACTCACGTGACACACAGTGATCAGTTGAGCATAACACAGGGGTGTGCAAATACTTTTGACCAGAAAGTGTAAGAGTACATCAGATTAGCTTTGAATATAGAGGCACATTTGACTGACACCGAACTCAAAAGCAGGCCTGCCTGTAATGAATATTTAAATGCAATGGAACTAATGTAATAACACTATAACACAAGCACATCGTATAACGTTTCTTGCTGCGCGAAGACAACCTACCATCTGCTCTATTGTTATGTACCTATTCGCACCTACATTCTCGTAGTCCTGTGGAGGTAACCGCCTAGCTCCCACCCACGTGTGACTCGAAGGCATCCTCCTTCATATGGGAGCATGACACTGAAAAAAAGAAATCTCCCTGCAGCAAGTGGTAGTGTAATGGAATTTCTTGGTGCTGACCACGTCTTTGTTAAAACCTGTGATGTCTTAAGTCAAATGTACCCTTACCAGTTCTCCGACGGAGAATATTAATATTCAGAATTAATCTCAGCATAAAATAGAACCGAAGTTGCAGACATAGTTGTCACATGATCAATAACTGCGAAACAAATCCCGAATGCCGGGCAATAAAATCCAACATAAAGATAATTACGAGTGCATTTTTATTTATTTAGCTTACTGCATTTAAGTACATTTCAGTATTGGATCACGTTATTCTAGATTACATAACATTACATATGAAACTTCCTGGTAGATTAAAACTGTGTGCACGACCGAGACTCGAACTCGGGACCCTTGCCTTTCGCGGGCAAGTGCTCCACCAACTGAGCCACCGAAGCACGACTCACGCCCGGTACTCACAGTTCGAGTCTCGGTCGTGCACACAGTTTTAATCTGCCAGGAAGTTTCATATCAGCGCACACTCCGCTGCAGAGTGAAAATCTCATTCTGGAAACATCCCCCAGGCTGTGGCTAAGCCATGTCTCCGCAATATCCTTTCTTTCAGGAGTGCCAGTTCTGCAAGGTTCGCAGGAGAGCTTCTGTAAAGTTTGGAAGGTAGGAGACGAGGTACTGGCAGAAGTAAAGCTGTGAGTACCGGGCGTGAGTCGTGCTTCGGTGGCTCAGTTGGTGGAGCACTTGCCCGCGAAAGGAAAGGGTCCCGAGTTCGAGTCTCGGTCGTGCACACAGTTTTAATCTGCCAGGAAGTTTCATATCAGCGCACACTCCGCTGCAGAGTGAAAATCTCTTTCTGGAAACATTACATATATTCACAGATAGACATCTAGTCCTTGTATATATTCAATGGATTTTTGGGATGTCACGAGGAATTCTTCAAAGTCCCCACTGAACGCTCTAGCACTGCATTCTTCTGTGATGTGTTAGGCGCGCCGCAGTCACATGCTGGCGAAGACAGCAGTCCCCAATTGAACAGTGGGTCAGCACATCTTCCATGCCCAGTTCTTAGTCGGTTCAGAGTTGACCAGATCTTGCGAGGCTGATCAAACCCAGGTACTGCCTTCGTAATACAAGGCATTAGGTGGCAAGTTGGTGGGGCATTTTGGAGCCATTCCCTTCTCCAAGAGTTGATGTCAGCCCCAGTGAGGCTGTCGAGAGAAAGAGGAGGATGTCTTGAACGAAGCCTCTTGATACTCAGATCAGGTATATCGATGTGTACCGGTAGTTCAGGGTTTGCTTCGATCTTGTTATATTCCCTGACCAAGGCTGCTTCGCGTCGTATTTTTGGGCTTGGTATATGACTCAGGACAGGTAGCCATATGTTAGGTGTAGACCTAACGGTTCCTGAAATAATGCGCATGGTGTTATTAAGTTCGACATCGATTTTGCTCACATGATTACTGTTTAGCCATAGTGATGCACAGTACTCCGCCGCAGAGCATATCAGGCTCAGCGCAGACGTCCTCAGAGTTGTTGCCGTTGATCCCCAAGTGGTTTCATAAAGTTTATAGAAGAGGTTGTTTCTTGTTCTCACCTTGACAGCTGCTTTGTTATGATGTGATTTAAACGACAAGGTTCTGTCTAACGTGACCCCTAGGTACCTTGGCTCCTTGCCGTGGTTGAGGCGCGTGTCGTCAAGGTATACTTCCAGAGCTCTGTCGGCTTCTCTGTTATTGAGGTGGAAGCAAGCTACTTCTGTCTTCGTGGCGTTAGGCCTAAGCCTCCATTTACGGAAGTATGCTGCCAGGGCAGACAGATCGGATGTCAGGGTTCTTCCATTGAATAAAAATCAGTGTGCCTTGTTGCAGTAGCCCAGTCAACAGCGTAGCCAAATTTCCTACAAGCTGTTTCTGGCATGTCAGCAATGTATATTTATTTATTTATTTATTTATTTATTGCCAAATTATAGACCTGTTACCTGATGTTTAAAACAGGTCGTTCATCTTACAATTTTCGTATTTCATCTTTTTACAGTTGTCTTTCCTTTTGTTTTATCTACAACATTTACAAAGAATAATACTTTTCAAAATAACAATAATTTAAGGATGAAATATAAATAAAGCTCTGTTGTTTTTTAAGGAGAATATAAAAAGAAGATAGGATAGATGAGAGATTTGTTAGTACGATCACCGAATGTGACTGACGATGAATACTTCGGAATGGTTTCTTCGAGCCGTTGACCGCCAGTCTCTCTCTCTCTCTCTCTCTCTCACACACACACACACAAATGGTTATTAGTAGAGAAATAATGTTGCTTATCCTATTTATTACTAATCCAATGTATTAACTACTTTAGGTGCCCATCCATGTACAGCATTTGGTGTTTTCCTGGCTAGATTGCCAGCACTTTTGCTCATTTACTGCACATCTCAGTTTCCGCTTCCTGTTCCTCCTCATTGGCACTATTTTCGCTGTCACTGTGGGTATCGCTGTCCATCCTCTGGAGATTTCTGTTACGCTGCACATAGGCATGTCTGTAATGTCGTGTCCGCAAATACTCTTCATGTGTTGTTTTTGAAATACTGTTTGTCAGTGCGTTTAATTGTGCCCATTGTTCTTCGTCTCTTATTGCTGTGTATATATCTATGTCTGTATCTGTGTAGTCTAATTGTAGTGTATGTCTATTGTTCGCGTATTGCCAGCAGAAAATGTATAGGTTGAAAAGCAGTGGGGCTAATACCGAGCCTTGAGGTAAGCCCTTTTGGAGGAATTTCTGGATACTGACTTTGTTGTCCATGGCGACCTGGAATCCTTTGTTAAAAATCATGTTACCAATAACGTTTGTCACTTGTTGACAGGGGACTACCTTCATCAGGTTATAGAGTAGGCCTTGTCTCCAGACGGTATTATTTGTGCGCAACAAATATGTGCTCGAATTACGTGTTCATCACATCTCGAACATCCTTAGCATCCGGACCAAGCATTCTGGCACTAACGAAATCTGTTACAAAACTTATGAAGTGTACATCTCACTTAGATTGTGTATTTAAATACTGGGATTAGCAACGACATATAATATACATAGCAACGACAAGTAATATACATATAATATTATAATGCGACTCTCAGCCACTGTGTTATATTCTATGCATTCTCGCCGTTAGGCCATAAATTTCCCCCAATTAAAAAAATAAAAAACACTTCGAAACTTCAAATAATCATAAATTCTGACACCATGTGAGAGAGCATTCTGATTCCATAAAAAATGCTACGATTCTGGATTCATTAATCACTGTTTGATAAGGAAAGCTAACACGATGTACGTAAAATTTCGAATTTATCCAGAAATTTCCTTTCCAGGGAGTTATGGGCGTACCATATACTTCAGTGTAACAAGTTCACAATTAGTACCGAAATGCGTGGCCAAAAAGCGAACACTTACCAGTTTGTGAAGTTTCACAAAGGAAGATGACAAGAAGTTCCAAACAACATCTTAGCATGATCGTTTACTCAATATTACGTATATCTAAAGACATCGTAATAAAACATTGGAACATTTATGTAATAAGTAAGCAAGGAATATAATGAGTACTTTCTTGATGGTCGCATCGTCTCACTCAGTAACACATTTCAACTATCCGTTAATATCAGAAAATTGACTCCAATAATAAAACTCAGAAGACGTCACATGCATCGACAAAAACGATTTAAACTTCTCTCGCGCCCGCAGCTCAGATAATTATCAATGAAACCGCATATATTTCGTAAAAAAATCATTATGTTGATTAAATATATGTACACATAAATCATGTAATCGTATTATTACGTGAACATTACGAAATGCAGTCAATGGAATGCTGTAGAGAACATCAAATATAAGATACCGCTAATGATGGACAAGTGCGAAACTAATCCGGTGAAATAAAATACTACCGCAGAGCACATTGTGCTGAACAGTTAGTTAATAAGATGACATATTTACAATTTATACTCCGCCCCCCGTAGCTGAGTGAACAGTCTGCCTTCGGCAGGGCAACAGAGCGGACGCGTACGTGTTGACTTCGTGCGGCGCGCGAGCTCGCCTTGTTTACTTTCTGACGGCCGTTGCTTAAGTGCCGGCTTACCTTGTTCGATCCATGGCGAAACGTTACCGTAAATCAACACTCCGATTTACTTTCTGCAACGATTATGCCCGACCCAAAGCACTCGAGGTGGAGCGTTTTCTGCGAGAGGAAGTGAAGATCCCGGCGACCGATATTATTGGCATACATTTGTCCATCGTGAGCAGCACGGTCTATGTGAAACTCATTAACGACGCGGCGTGCGAACGCATACTACGTGAGACCAAACAGGGGCTCGGCTTCTGTCACGCTGATGGCAATGTGGGGGAGGTAACCGTCGACCACGCAGGCTTAGGTATGTGAACGATACGCATTTTCGAATTGCCATTCGAACTTCCTGCTGAGGAAGTCGTCGCGGCACTACGCCCATACGGCACAGTCCATGGCCACACTGCGGAGAAGTGGACACAGTTTCGGACGTATCCTGTCCTAAACGGGGTCCGACAGGTCACCATTGATCTCCGAAGCCACGTCCCGTCCTACTTACAGATCGGCGGATGCCGTGCAATAATTACATACGACGGCCAGCCTCGGACCTGTTCCGGGTGCGGCAAAGAAGGCCACCTTAGATCCGAATGCCTACAACGGCGTATTACGCAACTTCCAACTGCCGAAGAACCACCCACGTCGCAACCTACAGTACTACCGGTGACCTATGCCGCTGCTCTAGCTTCTCCTACCACTTTGCAACGTCACCCGGTCACCACAAACGACGCCACGAACGAGCCAGGCCAGACAGCGACGGAGAGCGCCTCGGACGACCCGCCGCCTCGGCCGGCCATCGACGCCGCTCCGAAGATGCCGGCGCAACCAGACGCTGACCCTGACCTCAAAAACTCGATGGAGATCGACTCGCTCATCGTTCCTACAGTGGCCTTTCTGCCAGAACGACGCGACTCCCTTCCGTCGTCGGACACGGAGGGTCGCACAAGGAAACAACGTTCTCCGAAATGTCGCAAGCGAAGACGTCGCACCGTTTCCGGCCAAGAGGAGACGTTACAAGTCGAGGAGTACGTAACTGTCGACCAGCACGAGGCCTCAGAACCCGCTACTGCTGACGAAGACGTAATGAGCGCTGAGACATCTATCGGTGTGCCTGCGCCCCGTGCTGACGCTGAACTAAATTATGAACGTATCACAGGCGACACTACACCACGCACAATTACAACATCTTCTGCAGACAACATGGACTATACACCAGTTTCTGATGTGTCGGCAGAAGTGCCAACACCGTGTTGTTTGAGGAAACCGAATTGCACGCTGTAAGCTCACGCAGGATGGCGTGAGGTCTGAAACAGGATACTTAATGATGCTATAAAGGAAAGTACGTAGCTGCTGGAATACTTAACTTTAATTCACAATTGGTGAACATTGGTCTTGTTACTGTACATGCTTCATTAGATACATAGCAAAGGATAAATGGCGCCTTGCTAGGTCGTAGCAATTGACTAAGCTGAAGGCTATGCTAACTATCGTCTCGGCTAATGAGAGCGTAATTCTCAGTGAACCTTTCCTAGCAACGTCGGCTGTACAACTGGGGCGAGTGCTAGTGAGTCTCTCGAGACCTGCCGTGTGGCGGCGCTCGGTCTGCAATTACTGACAGTGGCGACACGCGGGTCCGACATGTACTAATGGACCGCGGCCGATTTAAAGCTACCATCTAGCAAGTGTGGTGTCTGGCGGTGATACCACAGTTTCCGCTTCCACGGCGTGGCACGAGGAGGAGGTCAAGGAGCAGGACCCGTTACGGGACCCTGCGCCGTCACGGCCGCACCACTAATCATACTCTCCCCAGACTCCCCTGCGGGCCAGCGGGATAACGTTCCGCTGCGACGCCCACACCCTTGAGCGGACGGCGGAGTGGACCAGCCTCCAGCAATCCGACACCAGGCCTACCGGATAGCAACCATCAACACCAACAACATCCGTTCCAGGGTGAAAATCCGCCTTATGCAGGAGATGTTCTGGGCTTCGGATATTGATTTCGCCCTTCTGCAGGAAGTTCACTTGGCTAGTCTCCCGAATATCAATGGCTATACCGCCCACGCCTCCGGGAGTGATCCTATGGGCCGCGGGGTGGCCATCTACGTCCGCCACAGGATTTCTGTGACCGATGTCGCCTTCCTTCCATCAGCTCGGGGCATGGCACTCACTGCCATGGGGACACGCATCATTAATGTCTACGCTCCCTCAGGCACCGACCGACGGGATGAAAGAGCCCAGTTTTATTCCGAGGAAATCGCTACTCTGTTTTTAGGGCGTTATGACCATTGCCTACTAGGAGGTGATTTTAACTGCGTTATGCATCCTAATGATCAGATTCCCCACTATACTACATGCCAGGAGCTACGTATAGTGGTGCGAGACCTCCTGCTTCACGATACCTGGGAAGTTCAACACGGCGACCTTTCTGGCCATACCTTTGTTACAAGTCATTCCGCAAGACGACTAGACAGGATATATGTCTCACAAACTCTTAGAGCCGGCCGGAGTGGCCGAGCGGTTAAAGGCGCTACAGTCTGGAACCGCACGACCGCTACGGTCGCAGGTTCGAATCCTGCCTCGGGCATGGATGTGTGTGCTGTCCTTAGGTTAGTTAGGTTTAAGTAGTTCTAAGTTCTAGGGGACTTATGACCACAGCAGTTGAGTCCCATAGTGCTCAGAGCCATTTGAACCAAACTCTTAGATCTGCGATACGGGGCACCGAACGCTGGCTGCTGGCCTTTTCCGACCATTGCGCTTACATCTGTACGGTCCTCCTTCCGCCGCAATCAGTATGGCGCAGCTGTGCGCCATGGAAACTCCTCACACTTGCATGACCTGGCGTGTCGCCAACAAGTCACTGAAACGTGGACAGCCTGCGAACGACGCCTTCCCCGCTACATGGTGGTTGGACTGCGCCAAGCCGGCGATCCGGAGGACACTGATTAGATACGGGAAGGACATGGCCGACTGGCATCGCACCACTGTTGACTTCTATTACGCGATTCTCCGAGATCTGGATGCTCAACCGCCAACCCCGGACAACCAGTTGGAACGGCAAAGAACTAAGGCAAAGATAATTGCGCTGGCACGCCGGAAACTGTAAGGGGTCGTGATACGGACGCGGCGCCACTATCACGCGGATTTAGAAATTCCATCCATGCATGATATAGTGTCCGACGAACGAAGGCGTCGTCGGCAGATCATCAGCACTCTGACCACGCCTCATGGAACGCAGGTGACCACTCAGAATGACATCGTCCACGCATTCGTCGAGCACTACCGTCGTACTTATAGTGATGAAGACGCTGAAACTGCAACAGACGACTCCATTTTGCATTACGTCACGCGCACCCTCCCCCACACGGAGGCGGATGCTTTGACAGTGACGGTCACGCTAGACGAAGTCAACAACGCAATCGCCAGGGGTGCAGTCAACAGATCGCCCGGCATTGACGGCTTACCAATTGAGTTTTACCGTACCTTTCGGGACCTCATGGCACCACGGTGGACGACGATGTATCAAGAACTGATGACATCTGACCAAGCAATCCCACCCGCCTTTGCTGAGGGCATCATTATACCAGTCCACAAACCAGCCCGTGGTTCGATGGTCACGAGTTACAGACCGCTCACCCTACTCAATGCCGATTACAAGATTTTCGCGCGCTTACTGGCATTGCGGCTCCGAACTACACTCCCTCATATCCTCTCGCCAGAGCAAACGACGCCTGGCGGACAGGTTAACATACAGACTGCCACAGGGGAATGCCGCGACTTAATTGCGATAGCGGCGTCCTGCAGACTCCGGGCAGCGGTTGTCGCTATAAACTTCGACAGCGCCTTCGATAAAGTGCGTCATCGTTTCCTGTTTTCGGTGGCAGCCCGAATGGGCATCCCCCCTCCGTTTCTCGACGTCATCCGGCGTCTTTACGACAGTGCCAGTCCACGTGTCCAAGTCAATGGACGTTTCGCAGGACCGGTACCTATCTGCCGTTCGATACGGCAGGGGTGCCCCCTCTCTACCCTCCTGTATGCCATTGCCCTTGAGCCCCTTATTGGTGGCTTGACGACCAAACTCTCTGGCCTCACCCTACGCCAACACACTTTTCGCTGTCGGGCTTATGCTGTTGACCTCCTCCTCCTTATTCGCTCCGGCTCTGAGATTCGGGAAGTCCTCGAATTGATTACGCGTTATGGGGCTGCCGCTGGCAGTGCCATCAATGTCGCCAAATCTTCTGCAATGTACATTGGACGAGGCCTCCAGGAGGGTGAAGTGGCACCCCTGCCGCTTGTGCGGACTTTCCGGTACCTGGGCATTACCTTTACCCCCACGATCACACGCACAGCGGCAACGAATTTCCGTCGCCTGTTACACGTCATCCGCAACGACGTCCGCCAGAACCTCTTGCGCCGCCAGGACACACTTCAACGGGTTGAGTTTATTAATCTTTATGTGGCATCAAAATTGGTTCACATCGCGCAAGTTCTCCCTCTGCCAACTGCAATTGGGCGCAACCTTCAGGCGGCTTTTGGTTATTATCTCACGGCGGGTTCAATGTTTAAAGTCCGTTATGAGACACTTAACTCTGCCCTCACGGTATGGTGGCGTCGGGCTCGTCAATGTCCGTATGCGAGCTGCAGCCTTGTACATGAGTACCATGAGAAAACAGTGGATGGGCCAGGGTACATCTCTAACACGCAGCTTGCTTGAGGTCCTCCTACCTGCTTCCACCTCACCACCGGTGTCTGTCGGCCATATCGTGCCTTATTTGTCCCATATTTCGACCTTTTTCATCGACTACAGTTGCATCCGTACCAGTCTCCCAGATACACGCCCACCTAGGACTAAGGATTTTTACAGCCTGTTGCTGCGCTGTGTTCCCCGGAATGTGATGGAGACCAAACATTCCTCCATCCAGTGGCCCATAGTGTGGACTACCGTCCACCAGCCCTTCCTCCCTACGAACGTCCGGGCACTGTGGTATCACATAGTCAACAGGAAATTTGCCACGAAGCAGCGCCTGCACAACATTGGCTTGTCAGAATCCCCTCTTTGTCTCCTTTGCCAGCAACTGGACACTGATGAACACCGTCTGACATGCGCCTCATCGCAAGATGTATGGCGCTTCGTGCAGCAAATCATTGCCTGCTATCTCCGGGTGTTTCTATACCCGGTGTGCGGTCGCTTATCTCTTTCATGAGGGACCTAAATCCCGCCTCGACTTCTGGACCTATTTACGAATAGCCCATGCAGCTCTCGAAAACACGCCACGTTACCGAACATTATTTGCTAACTATCTTCGAGCGGTCTTTGTTAGACCTCCACTGAGTTGGGGGGTGCCTGGCACAGAGGGCACCCACCCCTCCGCCCCCGGCGGTGTCTGAGTTTCAACCGCCTACGATCTATTCTACTTCTGACCTCCGCGGATGGGAGAGCGCGTCGCAGATTGCGCGGATTTTATTTCTTTTTGCTTTTCCTTTTTCCTTTCTTTTTCTTTAACCAGAATTTATATTTCTTTTCTCTTTCGCATATGTGTTCCCATAATTTCTTGATATTAGTGAATCTTACAAAAACACATGGAAATAAATAAATAACAACGCCTTCCACTACTGTTGATTCCTGTGTCTCCCACTTCCCTAAGCACCACAGGCTCGGTGGTGGTCAGGGGGACACTGTGGCCAGGCCTCAGGTTTCGACCCCTGCCCACTTTTCTCCCCGAGCCCCCACAGGTCCACTACATTAAAAAAAAAAAAAAAGTGATCAGCGCGACAGAATGTCAATTGTAAGGAAGGGCCCGGGTTCGATTCCCGGCTGGGTCTGAGATTTTCTCCGCTCAGGGACTGGATGTTGTGTTGTCCTAATTATCATCATTTCATCCCCATCGACGCGCAAGTCGCCGAAGTGGCGTCAAATCGAAAGACTTGCACCCGGCGAGCAGTCTACCCGGAGGGAGGCCCTAGTCGCACGACTTTTTTTTTTTTGTACCGTTTCTACAATGGGCAGAGCACCAATCGTACAATACGGAGAAGCATCTCGAATGCAGTAGCTTTGAGAGCAGAGCCTTGCCAACCAGTCGGGTTGCTTGTCACAGAGTTTCAAGTTCGGCTGGCCAGTTTGGCCTGCCGGCACACCCTACTCTGCTTTGCCGCATTACTTGGTCTGCGCCAGAAGCTGCTTACACGATATTGCCAGCCGACGATTTTTATCTCGTGTATCACTTGAGAAAGCAGGTGTTGACAGATGTGAAAATTACCGAACTATCAGTTTAATAAGTCACAGCTGCAAAATACTAACGCGAATTCTTTACAGACGAATGGAAAAAGTGGTAGAAGCGGACCTCGGGGAAGATCAGTTTGGATTCCGTAGAAATGTTGGAACACGTGAGGCAATACTAACCTTACGACTTATCTTAGAAGAAAGATTAAGAAAAGGCAAACCTACGTTTCTAGCATTTGTAGACTTAGAGAAAGCTTTTGACAACGTTAACTGGAATACTCTCTTTCAAATTCTGAAGGTGGCAGGGGTAAAATACAGGGAGCGAAAGGCTATTTACAATTTGTACAGAAACCAGATGGCAGTTATAAGAGTCGAGGGGCATGAAAGGGAAGCAGTGGTTGGGAAAGGAGTGACACAGGGTTGTAGCCTCTCCCCGATGTTATTCAATCTGTATATTGAGCAAGCAGTAAAGGAAACAAAAGAAAAATTCGGAGTAGGTATTAAAATTCATGGAGAAGAAGTAAAAACTTTGAGGTTCGCCGATGACATTGTAATTCTGTCAGAGACAGCAAAGGACTTGGAAGAGCAGTTGAACGGAATGGACAGTGTCTTGAAAGGAGGATATAAGATGAACATCAACAAAAGCAAAACGAGGATAATGGAATGTAGTCAAATTAAATCGGGTGATGCTGAGGGGATTAGACTAGGAAATGAGACACTTAAAGTTGTAAAGGAGTTTTGCTATTTAGGGAGTAAAATAACTGATGATAGTCGAAGTAGAGAGGATATAAAATGTAGACTTGCAATGGCAAGGAAATCGTTTCTGAAGAAGAGAAATTTGTTAACATCGAGTATAGATTTAAGTGTCAGGAAGTCGTTTCTGAAAGTATTTGTATGGAGTGTAGCCATGTATGGAAGTGAAACATGGACGATAACCAGTTTGGACAAGAAGAGAATAGAAGCTTTCGAAATGTGGTGCTACAGAAGAATGCTGAAGATAAGGTGGGTAGATCACGTAACTAATGAGGAGGTATTGAATAGGATTGGGGAGAAGAGAAGTTTGTGGCACAACTTGACTAGAAGAAGGGATCGGTTGGTAGGACATGTTTTGAGGCATCAAGGGATCACAAATTTAGCATTGGAGGGCAGCGTGGAGGGTAAAAATCGTAGAGGGAGACCAAGAGATCAATACACTAAGCAGATTCAGAAGGATGTAGGTTGCAGTAGGTACTGGGAGATGAAGAAGCTTGCACAGGATAGAGTAGCATGGAGAGCTGCATCAAACCAGTCTCAGGACTGAAGACCACAACAACAACAACATCACTTGAGATGGGCACCACTAAAACACAGCTTCTATGACTAGTGTTGAAAACATTGCTCACTTGTGCTTCGTTTGTATAATTCGCTATTAAACGATTTCTTAGGTGTTGTTTGCGGGAAAGGCTATCAACCTTAGCTACGTTAGGTCTTTGCTTAGTTTGTGTCTTTGTTTGAATAGGCAAGAAACAATATCATTTTTCAGTGAGCCATACTTTGCTGTGTCTTCCTTCAGCCAGATTACTTTGTTTCTGTACTGTGGAGATTGTAAAGCATATGGGAATGTTATCAGCTTTTAGCGAATGTCCGGTGTTGTACATCGACATGATCTGTTAGAGGCCATTTGGAAATGGCATTCATGATCGTTCGTGTCTATTTTCTGAATAATATCTCAAGTTAAGGTAAAACCTCTCACGACTTGCTTCCTCTTAAAAATGTAATTCAGTCTTACGATATTTTACTCATACGCACATGTGCTCTCTCGTCTTTGTCGATACTGCTACCAAGCGTGAGTACAACAGACAACCCCAAAAACATACATTTTTCATATTAGAAGCATTTTGCTGCCACCTACTTCCTGGTACCCCATATCAGCATCCCAGTAGTCATTACACATCGTGAGAGCAGAATGGGGCGCTTCGCGGAACTCACGGACTTCGAACGTGATTAGGTGATTGGGTGTCACTTGTTTCATACGTCTTACGCGAGATTTCCACACTCCCTAACACCACCCCTACGTCTACTGTTTCCGATGTGATAGTGAAGCGGAAACGTGAAGGGACGCGTACAGCACAAAAGCGTTCAAGCAGATCTCGTCTGTTGACTGACAGAGACCGCCGACAGTTGAAGAGGATCGTAATGTGTAGTAGGCAGACATCTACCCAGACCATCACACAGGTATTCCTAACTGCATCAGGATCCACTGCAAGTACTATGACAGTTAGGCGAGAGAGCGAGAAAACTTATATTTCATGGTCGAGCGGCTGCTCATAAGCCACACATCATGCCGGTAAATGCCAAACAATGCCTCGCTTGGTGTAAGGAGCGTAAACATTGGACAACTGAACAGTGGAACAACGTTGTGTGGAGTGACGAATCACGGTACACAATGTGGAGATCCGACGGCAGGGTGTGGGTATGGCGAATGTCCGGTGAACGTCATCTGCCAGCGTGTGTAGTGCCAACAGTAAAATTCAGAGGCGGTGGTGTTATTTTGTGGTCGTGCTTTTCATGGAGGAGGCTTGCAGCTCTTGTTGTTTTGCGTACAGTACAGGTCTGCATTGATATTTTAAGCACCTTCTTCTTTCCCACTGTTAAAGAGCAATTCGGGGATGGCGATTGCATCTTTCAACACGATCGAGCAACTGTTCATAATGCACGGCCTGTGGCAGAGTGGTTACACAACAATAACATCCCTGTAATGGACTGGCGTGCACAGAGTCCTCACCTGAATCTTATAGAACATCTTTGGGATGTCCTGCAACGCCGACTTCGTGCCAGGCCTCACCGACCGACACCGACTCCTCTCCTCAGTGCAGCACTCCGCGAAGCATGGGCTGCCATTCCCATAGAAACCTTCCAGCACCTGACTGAATGTATGCCTGCGAGAGTGGAAGCTGTCATCTGGGCTGTGGGTGGGCCAACGCCATACTGAATTCCAGCATCACCGATGGAGGGTGGCACGAACTTTTAAGTCATTTTCAGTCAGGTGTCCGGATACTTTTGATCACATTGTGTATCTACAAAATAATTGTCTTCTGTAAAATTAATAATGAATTAAACTTGTAAGACTCCGACCGAACTAAAAAGGTTTCTTCTAGCTGCTTTAATGATCGCCACCGGCTGGGCTGACTGAGAGACAAATCGCCGCCCCCCCCCCCTTCCCCAATAATCCAGGTACAGAAATGAACCTGTCATGTAATGGATTGAACAATGTGAATAGACTGGTCCTTGTAAATGGATTTAGGTGTAGGTTACAACAAGAAACATCAACATTTTTATTAATTCGAAAGAGTTTATCTAACTACTGAATTAAAAAGTTCTTGGGCCAATTTAAACGCAACTTATTACAGTTACTCGTTGGAATGACATACATAAACAAGAAACCAATAATTACATACAGGGTGAAATATGTCAAAAACCCCGAATTAGTCACAAACCACGGCATGCACACACTTTTTTCAGCATGTAAACGTCACTACAGATATTCGGATTTAGGTTATGACATGTTCGATATGCCTGCTATCATTGGCGATGATGTGGCGCAGACGAATAGCGAAATCCTCTTGAATTGCTGTTTTCAGCTCGGCTGTTGTTGTGGAATTATTGCTGTACACCTTGTCTTTAATATAGCCCCATAAAAAGGAGTCTCATGTGTTCATATCTGGAGAATATGGCAGCCAATCGAGGCGCATGCCAGTGGCTTCTGGGTATCCCAGAGCCAGAATGCGGTCCCCAAAGTGCTCCTCCAGCACATCAAATATTCTCCTGCTTCGATCGGATGGAGCTCCGTCTTGCATGAACCACATCTTCTCGAAATGAGGGTCACTTTGGATAATGGGGATGAAATAATCTGCCAAAACCTTCACTTACCGTTCGGTAGCCACTGTGGCGTTGAGGAATATTGCACCTATTATTCCGTGACTGGACATTGGACTCGACACAGTCACACGTTGAGGGTGAACTGACTTATCGGTCGCGAAATGCGGATTCTCAGTCCCCCAGATGCATTAATTTTGCATATTGACGAACCCATCCAAACGAAAGTGGGCTCCGTCGACAAATGCGCATACTAATTACCATCACGCCCCACGGCCAACGGTGCAGTTTGAACGTCCTAAAGCAAACCGTTCACAAATTATGACGATTTTATTTCATATAGTTTAATAATTGTCACCGTGTATTAACGTGGTCAACAAATTACAAAGCGAAAGGAACCGAAAATTATGGGCGTTGAAGTAAACGTAAGTAGAATGTAGGGTGGTTTAGTTAGGCCTGCAACGAGCATGTGCGACAGGAGTGACCGTCCTCTCAACAGGTTGTGCTTGAAAAAGAATAACCGCGAATGAACGTACAGTGATTCACCCGATCTTGCCAAAAGAGACTGGTTAAGCACGAGCCGTTGAATCCCTTAGCGGATGATAAATCATGTGAGCTGATCAAGTTCGAAAGCAAGGGATGGAAAAACGCCTAACTGCTTTCCTTCCCGGGTAGCCTGTGCTGCAAAACAAACTCACCATAGTTGATGAGACGGAGAGTTAAGTCAGAAATACGGCTATGTCTGCTGCCAGGTCCACGTAATCAGTTGCCTTTTGATGAACTGACTCTCAAATATGCAAGTCTGACTTTGCCGCGTCTCTGAAGTGAGAAAGTCCATTTTCCAACATCTGCAAGGCCCGACTGTCCACTTCCAAGTCTCCATTTACAGTGTTAAAAAATTTTATATTTCCTTTCTGCTCTGCAGGGAACTCATGCAAAAGAATATTCCAGCAACGATAAGGCTACACTGAACGTTGTCCAATGAGATGTTTTGTGAAACAGCGGTACAGCAATCCACCTATCAAATGTTTTACAATTTATCCAGTCAGCTGCCTTCCTCCTGAGTAAATCAAACTCAAAACTTCCAGCTATCAGATATCGTTGTACGCTGCGCAATGGGAGGTTTTCCTGTGTCAGAAATTTATATGAAACGACATTCAGAGCTCACACTTACACGTTTTGGTGAGATCACCCAACGTGCTACCTTCCCACCTGCCGAGACAAAGGAACTCCCATCCCACATCGAGTGACATCCGGCTGTCGCATTTCCTCCCCACAAGAAAGTAAGACACACTTTTAACAATAACCAACTACTGGGCATCAAACGAGAAAGAGGAAATGAACATCTCCCTACCAACCAGGTAACCTCCGGTTTTCCAGGAAACCAGTTACTGGCCAGAGACAACATTCCATCAAGCTGTTCTTTGAGTAGAGACGCCAACTTGTAAAAGTAATTTATCCTCCATTGACTGAACGTGCGCCACGGTTAATTACACTGGGCCATTTTAGTCAGAATCTGGGACCCTACAATGTGTGATCCCAGTCTGTGGAGTGCTGAGTTTGGCACTCTGCCGGCGCCACACAGGACGATACAGGGCTTCATAAATGCCTACCTGACGGTCAGATTCTGGGTCGCTGCCCCTGCTAAAAGCGGGCTAGTCCTTAGAAACCAAGAACTAGCTGTGAGAGGTCCCTGCCCCCTTCTGCTGTGAGGCCCAACCAAGAACCCATCAGATAAAGCACAAAACATGCGATTAACTACAGAAAGAGAGGAAAATTAAGACGTGTTGGCAGTTAGATATTTGCAAACCCTAATAACATCGGTATTATCAGTAGTTGATATTCATCATTCGGAAGAAATATGATATGAAATATAATAACGTGAATCAGTAGCAGTATATTTGAGATATGTCAGTCCTGAACTTGACTGATACATTTCATGATATCTGAAACCAATAAAAGAATTTGTGCAAGTGGTGTCACACTTAGCAAGATCATGGTATGACACCACCAACCAACTAAATGTTTATTTAGATAATCTCTCTACCTCAAATGAAAAGGAAGCTACGAAATAGGAAAACAGGCAACATTTGTTTAGTTTATTTCCCATTCCCTCAACTCTAGAGCCATTAATACCCTCCACAAAGTTCTTAGGTACATGTGCTAAAATGCCCTTGTTTCAGTTTATACAACAGATGACAACGAGAGAAACCAGCTTACTTACCCCATTTATTCTTTCAAAGAAAACTTCACAACAGACGTTATGTTGGAGACCGCGGTACACTAAAAGATTAAAAAGTATGAAACTCAGAAATTATCCAGAAGCCGCGACTAGGAGCTGGCAGCCAGAACCAGCAAGAGCGTCGCGACATTATTTGAATAAAAGAGTCCAAACTGCCAAGATCCCGTCTCCGAACGACAAACGGGGCTTGTACTCACAAGTGAAGGGAGGCGTACACAGCGTACATGACTACAGACACGCCAGAGACAAGTAGATATCAGTGGAGATGTTCTAGAATGCTTGGTAATACGGTATGGCCTAAGAAAGCGACCTTTGTGAACAGTATGAACACCGGTCAGTCCATGACCCAGAGAGGGATTAGATCTGCAGTAGTATGGTGAAACAAACGCTTTGTCGCTCGTCACCCGGTCTTGGAGATATCGCCACTGCTAACGAGAAAGATTTTGAGGAATAGTTAGCCGACTTATATCGGCAGATATTCAGAGGCAAACATAAAATTAGCCTTAGAGTAGTGCTTGGCGTAGAGCTACATTACTAAGAGTCCATTCTCAGTTTGATTTCTGTCCTGCTTCCTTCACATTTATACCGAATTCCGCACTTTGAAATACTTTCAGCTTGTAACCGAGCCGATGTCTGAGTACTATAAGTGGCCCACGCTAATTTCTCTCATCGATTCTGTCGACTGAGGTAAGATCCTCTGTCTTCTGTAATCTGCCTTTCTCTTTCCCTCTTGGGACACGACAGTTAGTTTAACACTAATTCATACTTTATATTTTACAGTTACATGTATTCATGTTCCACAATCACCCCACCTCTCGTCCTGAAGACGGCTGCACTAACTCCTTGGTTGTTCCATTCAATGTGTTAAAAGTTCACATGGATTGCATTCATGCACTGATTTGACCATTTGAACGTAGTTATAAGTCTCACTCACAACTTAACTTTACAAAATCCATCAATTCTTGCCTTAGCATGAAGTATATCATTGTGAGTATTGTAACCGAAGATATTTAAATTTGAAACAAGGAGCAGAATAACTGACATATACATCGAGTAACTCGAAACTTTCAATCACCGTTCATAGCTCTCAAGAACCATCTTACGACAAATCTAAATCTAAATTACTATTATTAAACACTGTGTAGCACATCTTAATGAACTACTGCCCTTAGTTGTAAATTTTGTGCAAATATGTGGTGGGGGGTATGAAAGAATAATGGTGGTGGAGGGTGTTAGTTTACAGCGAAGGGGAGAGATATAGATACAGCTGATGCTAATAATGATTGGTTTTACCATTGACTTGTGTTCTAATTGTTATATTTCTTCTTCAACCAAGTTCCGTTATAATTGGTGAAATAATGAAATGTCAACTCTCCTTATTCTCTTGATGCTTGTAAAAATGTGACCAGTGACTCTAGGAATTACTATTTATTGATTGAATCCTTTGCCCATGAACATATCACGGTACAGCGTGCCTCAGCGTATAGCCCTTGTGAAGGCCTACTATGCGAACAGCCCAACTGCGGCTCAAAGGAAGTTATGCGATCGAGTTCAAGCTGAAGACAACCGGTCCAAGTGTGCTAACAATCGAAATCTGATTCGCAAGTTTGAGGGACGTTTACTGTTCGTGATGACAGTACTGGGAATGTCGGTCGTCCAAAATGGCTGAAAACGCCTGAAAACAACGAGACGACACGAGCTGTGTTTCAAAGCGGCCGCAAAGAATCGATCACACGAGCTGCACAACACGTGAGAATCATCCGGGAAATACTGTGACAAATCGTTATTGAAGACCTGATCTCTCCCCATGAACCGTTAAGCCCCACGGCCATGGAACAGCGGTTGTGTTTCGCCAACGTTATTGTACACAGAACTGACGAACAAGACTTCGATAGGAATATGGTTTGTTTTAGCGACGAAGCCCACTTTCATTTGTATGGGTCCATCAATAATCAAAATTGGGGCCTTTGGGGAACTGAGAACCCGCATTTCGCGACCGAGACGTTTCTTCGCCCTCAAAAAGGTGACTGTGTTGTGTGGTATGTCCAGTCCCGGGACAAAATGGTTCAAATGGCTCTGAGCACTATGGGACTTAACTTCTGAGGTCATCAGTCCCCTAGAACTTAGAACTACTTAAACCTAACTAACCTAAGGACATCACACACATCCATGCCCGAGGCAGGATTCGAACCTGCGACCGTAGCGGTCACGCGGTTCCAAACTGAAGCGCTTAGAACCGCACGGCCACAGCGGCCGGCAGTCCCGGGACAATCGGTGCGATATTCCTTGATGGCAATGTGACTGAAGAACGGGTCGTGGAGGTTTTCGAAGATGATTTCATCCCCATTATCCAAAGCGACCCTTATTTCGATAAGATGTAGTTCATGCAAGACAAAATTCGGCCCCATAGAAGCAGGAGTGTGTTTGATGTCCTGGATGGGCACTTTGTAGACCGCATTCTGGCTCTGGGGTACCCAGAGGCCGTTGGCATGGGCCTCGACTGGCCACCATACTTTCCAGATCTGAACACATGTGACTCCTTGGGCTATATTGAAGACAAGATGAACAAATGGCTCTGAGCACTATAGGACTTACCGTCTGAGGTCATCAGTCCCCTAGAACTTAAAACTACTTAAACCTAACTAAACTAAGGTCATCACTGACCCATGTCCGAGGCAGGATTCGAACCTGCGACCGTAGCGGTTGCGCGGTTCCAGTCTGTAGCGCCTAGAACCTCTCGGCCACTCCAGCCGGCACAAGATTTACAGCAATAACCCCAAAACTATCACTGTGCTGAGAACAGCCATTCAGGAGGTCATCGAGAGCATCGATGTTCCGACACTTCACTGGGTCATGTAGAATTTCGCTATTCGTCTGCGCCACATCATCGCCAATGATAGCAGGCATGTGGAACATGTCATAACCTAAATCCGAATATCTGTAGAGACGTTTACACGTTGAATGAAGGGTGTGCAACCGTCGCTTGTAACAAATTTACGTTTTTTTATATAGTTGAATAATTGTTACCCTCTATGCTGTCCGCCCCCGGTAGCTGAGTGGTCAGCGCGACAGAATGTTAATCCTAAGGGGCCGTTTTGGATTCCCGGCTGGGTCGGAGATTTTCTCCGCTCAGGGACTGGGTGTTGTGTTGTCCTAATCATCGTTTCATCCTCGTCGACGTGCAAGTCGCCGAAGTGGCATGAAATCGAAAGACTTGCACCCGGCGAACGGTCTATCCGACGGGATGCCCTAGTCAAACGTCATTTACATTTACACTCTGTGCTTAAAGTTTTGGATAATGCTAACTGAGACTGGCATATGAACTGACGCTGTGAGTATTAAGTATACTTTATATTGACAAGACTGTTTCCTCCTTCGTCAAAATTCTGGTGGTTTTTCTAGAATCCAGTTTACATTGAAAAAGTTACCAGGTGAATCCTATCAGGTTAACGAATTATACATTCATAATAATTATCAGAAACATGTCAGATTGACCATCTTTGTAACTGTATATTTCTTGTCTCAGTTCAAGGTCTACATAAAGTACTTAAAATATTTCACATAAATTTCCTCAGCATGTTATAGTCTTAGGTGGAGATTTCAGTTTACCACTGGGACACTCAGATGTTTAGGACGGGTGGTAGGGACAGAGCATCTTGCAGTCGGCAAGACTCAGCGGAGCAGCGCCTCTGAGGAAGTCCAGCGCAGTTCTGGACGAAACGTAAGGAGCAGAACAGTTCTTGGACCACGACCTCACATCCCGGAAAGTATATCAACAGCCACGTCACCCGGGCGTGAAAGCCTTCGTTCTACAATCATCGAATCAGCTTCGTCCGGTTCATATTCCGGCTAAATCCCTTCATCTGGGCTTGATTTGCCAGGCGTCTTGTTGCTGCACTTGCTCGATGAGACAACGTGGTTGTCACCGTACCTGAAGCCAGAGAAAGGCTTCCATTATCGTTTTCCTTGTTAGTGGTCTGGAGCTCGTGATTCTCATGAAGGGAAAAATGAGCATGGGTTATGCCTCTACTAAGTGCGGTAACCTGCCCAAGAGACATTATTGGATAAGGAATGTTTCGGCTGCAGATTTATCATCTGTGAGAGGCTGATGGTTCTCATAAAGAGAAAAGGAGTGTCTGTTGTGACGCAGCACTTCTAACAAGGGAACCTCCCCATCGCACCCCCCTCAGATTTAGTTATAAGTTGGCACAGTGGATAGGCCTTGAAAAACTGAACACAGATCAATTGAGAAAACAGGAAGAAGTTGTGTGGAAATGTGAAAAAATAAGCAAAATATACAAACTGAGTAGTTCATCTGAAGATAGGCAACATCAAGGACACTGGGACCGCAGGAGCGCCGTGGTCTCGTGGTAACGTGAGCAGCTGTGGAAGGAAAGGTCCTTGGTTCAAATCTTCCATCGAGTGAAAAGTTTAATTTTTTATTTTCGGATTATGTGACAAACTCTTATGTTTTCATCACTTTTTAGGGAGTGATTATCACATCCACAAGATAACCTAAATCGGGCAAGGTAGAAGAATCTTTTTACCCATTCGCCAAGTGTACAAGTTAGGTGGGTCGACAACATATTCCTGTCATGTGACGCACATGCCGTCACCAGTGTCGTATAGAATATATCAGATGTGTTTTCCTGTGGAGGAATCGGTTGACCAATGACCTTGCGACCAAGTGTTTTCGGTTCCGATTGGAAAGGCACGTCCTTTCGTCTACTAATCGCACGGTTTTGCGATGCGGTCGCAAAACACAGACACTAAACTTATTACAGTGAACAGAGACGTCAATGAACGAACGGACAGATAACAACTATGCAAAAATAAAGAAAGTAAAATCTTCACTCGTGGGAAAACTTGAACCAAGAACCTCACCTTCAGCAGCTGCTCACGCTACCACCGGACCACGGCGCTCCTGAGCTCACTTTCTCCTTGATGTTGCCTATGTGGCCCATGGACTACTCAGTTTGTATATTTTGCTTATTTTTTCACAGTTCCACACAACTTCTTCCTGTTTTCTCAATTGATCTGTGTTCAGTTTATCAAGGCCTATCCACTGTGCCAAGTTATAACTAAATCTGAGGGGGGTGCGATGGGGAGGTTCCCTTGTAAGCACAGTAGGCCGACCAAAGGCAGTGGTAGATGAGGAAATGCTTGTGCAAACGTTTCGACATTGGTGAGAGGCTCGTGGATCTCACGAAGAGAAAAAGTAATGTGATTTCCGATGTGAATTACTGATCACAGCAGGCCAAAAGCATCATTTTCAGAAAAGAGAGGCGCCAGAGTGTCGCTTGAAATTGCAGTTGTCCACTTTGCAGACGCTTGCAGAGATTGACTTTCGACTGCAGCTGAGATATCGTGTTATTGTCAGTTGTGAGCGAGCTGGCGTGGTTTTGGCCCACAAGAAATTATCACTAGGCAATCGCCTTGTCCTAGGAACCCCTTCTCCTGACAGAGTGGGATCTCTCCGGCTAATCCATGAGTTTGGACTGTCACACCCCTAACGTGGCTCTACTCTTCCTCTGCTGTGTCGTCAGACACAGTCAGGGCAAAAGCATCACAGGCGCAAAAAGCGAATTGCTGCCAGTGCCATAGAGACTCGCCACTTGTGCGAGTTCCATCAGGGCGTTGAGGATGAAGATATCGACCTCACCTTGGCCAATTTCCTGTCGACTAAAATCTGTTAATGACCGGACGACAGCGGTCAGAAGCCTGCTTGGGAAACAGAAGAGCATCTCTCATCCACTTGGTTATAGATCATCGTCCATAGCAGAGCTAGACAGGGAGCGTCGTTTACTAACAAGTTAGAAGTGAACAGGCAGTTGTTGTAAATTACATTTGCTGTGTGTTGTGAAGTTTACTTGCACTTACCCATTTAGGGCCTCTTTTTGTGTTATATTACATGCAGTGTTGCAGACTACACTATCAACTAGTCACAAGGATCAGTAAACCTTTTAAGGGGCTCCGGAAAGGCTCAAAATCATGAAAAGTTCAATTTTTACTTTTTTGCGTTTTCTGAATCTGCAGACTATTACCTTTTAATAGATATATAATTTATTCAATTCCGAAGACTACAACTATTTTTAAATTTTTTTGAAATGTGTTCTACATGGGCGTGACCCACTGTGGCGCTGTTAAACTGCTGTCAAATGGTGTTATTATTAACGTCCGTGTTCATCAGGTACATTTTAGTGATGTGAGATAAAGTATGTGTTGTGGCTAACCTGTGATGGTTCAATATAAATCGCTGGTGTGATTGTCGATTGTTTCATGTTTATTTACTCTGTCGTTATCTCGAAAATATTCGTAATTAATTCTGTTTCTTGAGTCTCTGTTTTGTTGAAGTATAATAATGAGTAAAAGTAAAGTTATTAGAAATCCTCTGAAGGCTTTTAAGAAAAGGAGAAATGTTGGAAAGCCAAAGGTATTTAGAAATATGGGAATGAAGATAGGTTCTAACATGGTACGAGCGATGCTTGCTTTAGACAAGCAACGCCTTCGGGCTGCAGACAGGGCTGTAAAGAGTCTAGAAATACAAGCAAGAGTAAACAGGAGGAGGAACAAGAGGAAGCTGGAGGAGGAGTTTGCAGAGGTTGAAGATAAATCATCCTATGGACCTGGAATGCACTAAAAAGTTAATCCAATCTTTGTCGCTCGATTCCCAAAACTTTTATTTTCTCATACTAATTACATGTTTTCTAAGGATCTTCCAAACATATTTGTTTCAAACTTTCAGTAAATGTTACACAGTACCTTCTGCATACTTTAACACAGCCTTTTTCCAAAAAACTGTATATTTTTGAATATATAAATAAAAAATGGCAAAAAAAGTTGTGAATTTTCATTACAATTGAAAAAAAATCATCTTTAATAACTGAACTAAAATTTTGTAAAATCTCTGTGTTAAGTTGTAGCCCATATTCCAATAAATAATCTGTAAAAAGTTCAACTTCCTAACTCAAATACTTTGTGAGGAAAGATGTAATTTATAAGCGTTATTTTAACATTGCAAGTATATGGCGTTCCGGAGCCCCTTAACTCATTTGCGTGGCTTGCTAATTTGCTGCAGTGTCGTAGATCCTTCGTTCTCCTACCCTGTTTTCTGACCCTTGGGCATAGCTATGTCATAGTAGCTGGAAGAAATTGTCTTAGCTGTGTACTGCACCAGAAACCGTTTCACGAACTCACCGACTCCACCTATAGTAACAACAGCGGCAACTCGGCCTCCACAGCGGTAGCGACGTGGCCTTTACGAAACTGGCGACGAGGGTTTACAAAAAATGCTTCAAATGGCTCTGAGCACTATGGGACTTAACATCTGAGGTCATCAGTCCCCTAGACTTAGAACTACTTAAACCTAACTAACCTAAGGACATCACACATATCCATGCCCGATGCCGGATTAGAACCTGCGACCGTAGCGGTCGCGCGGTTCCAGACTGTAGCGCCTAGAGCCGCTCGGCCATCCCGGCCGACGAGGGTTTACAAAGCCCTCTCCTTGTGCAAGGGTACCGCAGGTCTGGTCTCCATTGTAGAGTGGCACCTTGTCGCTATGGGCTGTCCTGAAGAAAACCCCGTTGACACTCATCTCCCGTGGTCCCCAGCATGGATTTTGTCTCATGTTTCACCTCTTGCACAAAACTTAACATCTTAAATTCGTAAAGTTTACATAACTCTACACCTATTAAAATGCAGCCTCTCTATGAAGCAAACTTTAACGTAGTTACATATCCACCTAAAAATTGTTATGAAAATCCTAACACAAATGTTTACCAAAAGATTCTTACAACTAGAGATTAATTATAGCGAAATTAAGATTATCCCACATTTAGTGTCTCTATGCGCACATAAGCAAAAGACAACTTACTTAGCAAAATAGAAAGTAAAATTATAACCATAGTATCAAGTCAGGCGGCTTATCTATTTGTCTATAGTTTTATCCATCGATCTACACAGTTCTCACAAAGTGACATGTCCGATAGTCAGATGGGTTTTATACATATCATCTCACACAAAAATTAATTTTATTACTTGAGTGGCTATAACTGAAATATTTCACCACTTCGAACACAGAATCATCTGCTAGTAGGGGAACGTTGGTTAATTGGTTACCTGCAACGTCAACAAGCAGCACTGGCCCTCGATTAATGATTAATAACACCTACTATAATGCACTAAAGTTCGTAATATCCTAATCTACCGAGACGGACCAGAGAAGGAAAAATAAAAACCACCCATATCACTGCCAAACCTTACGCTACTGACATGCACTGCGTTCTTCCCTATTTATATCCATATTCCAACCATTCTCTCAACTTCCTTTATGGCGTCACATGGTAATGCCAGTTCAGGTTGTAGGAAACTTTACTCGATCTGCAAACAATAAAATGAAAAGAAGACCCACGTTTTTAATGACCTCGATGAACACATAGTGGACAACAATCAACATCCTGCATTAACCCTTTTCGCTCGCATTCATATATTTCATTAGCTCGTATTTTTTTGTTACTGGCCTTACTTGCCTTGCTGATCCACCTCCTTCAGTATTTGTCTCCATAGTAGGTTCGTGCCTCTACTGGCTCACTTCTTATTCTTAACATGCGTCCTCTTGTGTCTCCACTCACATTCGCTTATAGAGAAATAGGAAAGAAATTTCATCAGCGTTAGTTCAGCTTCAGTCATCGTTCTGCTTACACTGAGCTTTAGTTACTCCTGTAACATGTGCCACATGGCCTAGGAAACATTGCATAGACATGACACAGATACGTGCCCCTCATTCCAAGCTCCTAAAGAAAAAACGCAAAACAAATTGCCATCCTTCCATTACAGGTGACCCATCCATAAATGTGATGTTGTATGAGAACAAATCCTCTCTTACCTCATCCACGTTAGAATTCAAACACTCACCAGGTTTGAAAGTAACAGAATCTCACTTCTTCCCTCAAACAACGACGAAGTAATTCAAACCCTTTCCTCCAGCTTAGCGTGTCATGCACCAAGAAAATCTGGAACCTGATACAATACTGGATTTAAACACCTCGTCACATCCACAATGGCTTGATTGAAATTAGCCTTACGTTTCCATTAGACCATGAACTCAAGACAACAAAATTATCTCTGATCTCGACTTCTCTCGTGAAGTATGAATGGAAAACAAATATTCACTTGGCACAAAAACTGCCTCTAATAAACACTTTGTGCATCATCCATCTGCTACACTTCGCTCGTCCTCTCACAATCCACCAGCTTTCTCCAAAATAAGAGGAGACTGTACTGTTCGTCAAGACATTGAAAGGTGGGTACTTCTTTGCGCTTGCTTCTCTTTCTTTAACTGATGACAAAGACGGACCAGATACAGATTATGGTACTTGTGTCACGTTAAGGAGGTACAGTGACCAGTTCTGCGAACCGTATAAGAGGATTAACAGTGATTATTCATGGCGTTGGTTATAAGGTAATTTTGCTTGTAGTACAGGTGCAGAAATTTATCTCATGTTGGAAGTGTCTTCCTTATGAAATAACGTTTAATACGTGGAAGAGACATAGAGACACCGGAAAGTTTCAAATAGATTACGTAATGGTAAAACAGAGACTTCGGAGCCAGACTTAAAGTGTACGATTTTTCAAGGGGTAGATGTGTACTCTGACCACAATTTACTGGTTATGAACGTTGGACATTTCTGAAATATAGGAAATTAAGTAGATGGGTCCCCTATAAGTTGAAAGAAACAGAGGTTGTTGAGAGTTTCAGAGGGAGTATTAGGCAAGACGGGAAAGCAACATAGTGGAAGAAGAATGGATAGCTGTGAGAGATCAAACTGTGAAGGCAGTAGAGGATGAAGCAGGTAAAAAGACAAGACCTAACAGAAATCCTGGGATAACAATGAAATTACTGGATCTAACTGACGAAAGAAGAAAATATAAAAAACTGTAATAAATACAGCAGGCCAATGGGAAGAAAAACGTCTTAAACATGAGACTGACCGGAAATCCAAAATGGATAAGCAGGAATGACCAGATGACAAATGTCAGGATATAGAAGCACATATCTCCATGGTGTAGACAGTAAAATTAAAGAGGTCTTTGGAAAAAAAGAAGCAGCCAGATGGAAAACTAATCCTAAACAAAGGAGGGAAAGCAGAAAACTAAAAGGAGTATTTGGAGCGTGCCCTCCACGAACTATGCATCTTGCCATTGGTGAGGAGGCTTGCGTGCCTCAACGATAAAGATTACACCTTAGGTGCAACAACAACGGAGTGTGACTGTGGAGAAGCTGTGTGGTTCCGTGTGGTTCCTGAAGAGGAGAAGTAGCCTTTTCAGTAGTTGATGATGACTGATCCGGCCTTGTAACATCAACAAAAACGGCCTTTATGTGCTGGTACTGCGAACGGCTGAAAGCAAGGGGAAAAGCCGTAATTTTTTTAGACGGCATGCAGTTTTACTGTATGGTTAATTGATAGTGCGATCTCTTGGGTAAAATATTCCGGAGGTAAAATAGTACCCCATTCGGATCTCCTGGTGGGAACTACTCAGGAGGACATCGTTATCCGCAGAAACAAAACTGGCGTTCCACGGATCAGAGCGTGGAATGTCAGTTCCCTTCATCGGGCAGGTAGCTGAGAAAATTTAAAAAGGGAAATGGATAGGTTAAAGTTAGATGTAGTGGGAATTAAAAAGTTAGGAGGCAGGAGGAACAGGACTTCCGGTCAGGTGAATACAGGATTGTAAATACAAAATCAAATTAGGGTAATGCAGAAGTAGGTTTAATAATGAATAAAAAAATAGGAACGCGAATAAGCTACTACGAACAGCACAGTGAACGCATTATTGAAACCAAGGTAGACACGAAGCCCACGCCTACAACAGTAGTACAAGTTTATATGACATCTAACACTACAGATGATGAAGAAATTGAAGAGATACATGATGGAATAGAAGAAATTATTCAGATAGTTAAGGGAGACGTAAATTAATCGACATGGGGAACTGGAATTCGATAGCAGGAAAAGGAAGAGAAAGGCAAATAATTGGTGAATATGGAGTGGGGGTAAGGAATGAAAGAAGACATCGCCTGGTAGAATTTTGCACAGATCACAATGTGATCAAAAGTATCCGGACACCTGGCTGAAAATGACTTAAAAGTTCGTGGCGCCCTCCATCGGTAATGATGGAATTCAGTGTGGTGTTGACCCACCCATAGTCTTGATGACAGCTTCCACTCTCGCAGGCATACGTTCAATCAGTTGCTGGAAAGTTTCTTGGGAAGTGGCAGCCCATTCTTCACGGAGTGCTGCACTCAGGATAGGTATCGGTGTCGGACGGTAAGGATTGGCGCGAAGTCGGCGTTCCAAAACATCCCAAAGGTGTTCTATAGGATTCAGGTCAGCACTCTGTGCAGGCCAGTCCATTACAGGGATGTTATTGTCGCGTAACCACTCCGGCACATGCCGTGCATTATGAATAGATGTTGAAAGATGGAATCGCTATCCCCGAATTGCTCTTCAACAGTGGGTAGCAAGAAGGTGCTTAAAACATCAATGTCCGCCTATGCTGTGATAATGCCACGCAAAACAACAAGGAGTGCAAGCCCCCTCCATGAAAAGCACGATCACACCGTATCACCAACGCCTCCGACTTTTACTGTTGGCACTACACACACTGGCAGAGGACGTTCACCGAGCATTCGCCATACCCACACCCTGCATCGGATCGCCACATGGTGTACCGTGATTCGTCACTCCACACAACGTTTTCCCACTGTTCAACGGTCCAATGTTTATGCTCCTTACACCAAGCGAGGCGTCGTTTGGCATTTACTGGCGTGATGCGTGGCTTATGAGCAGCAGCTCGACCATGAAATCTATGTTTTCTCACGTCCCGCCTGTCGTTGTACATGCAGTGGACCCTGACGCGGTTTGGAATACCTGGGTGATGTCGGGATAGATGTCTGCCTATTGCACATTATGACCCTCTTCAACTGTCGGCGATCTCTGTCAGTCAACAGTACGTGCTGTACGTGTACCTTCACGTTTCCACTTCATTGTCACGGCGGAAACAGTGGCCCTAGGGATGTTTAGGAGTGTGGAAATCTCGCGTACAGACGTGTGACACCCAATCACATGACTACGTTCAAAGTCCGTGAGTTCCGCTAAGTGCTCCAAGCAGCACAATGCACCTTATATGCAAAACGTATGTTTTTGGTTGTGTCTGGATACTTTCGATCACATAGTGTATTTTTTATTTTTTTGTTAGTGACATCTGGCCGTATTGTTAGTAAACATAGCGTACAGCGCACGCGCAGGAGTCCGCCTGGTAGAATTTTGCACAGAGTATAACTTCATCAAAGTTAACACTTGGTTCAAGAACCATGAAAGAAAGTTGTATAGGTAGAAGAGGCGTGGTGACGGAAGGCTTCAAATAGATTATATAATGGCAAGACAGAGATTTAGGAACCATGTTTTAAATTGTAAGACATTTCGAGGGGCAGATGTGGACTGAGACCACAATTTATTGTTTATGAATTCTAGACTAAAACTGAAGAAACTGCGTAAGAATTTAAGAAGATGGGACCTGGATAAACTGAAAGAACCAGAAGTTGCGGAGAGTTTCAGAGAGCATTAGGGAACGATTGACAAGAACGCCGGAAAGAAATACAATAGAAGAAGAATGGGTAGCTTTGAGAGATGAAATAGTGAAGGCAGCAGAGGATCAAGTAGGAAGAAGGACGAGGGCTAGTAGAAATCCGTGGGTAACAAAAGAGATTTTAAATATAATTGATCGAAGGAGAATATATAGAAATGCAGTATACAAAGCACACAAAGGAAATACAAAGTTTCCAAAATAAGATTGACAGGTAGAGCAAAGCAGGAATGGCGAGAGGACAAATGTAAGAATTTAGAAGCATATATCACCAGGAGTAAGATAGATACTGCCTAAAGGAAAACTGGAGAAACATTTGGAGAAAAGAGAACCACCTATATGAATATCAATAGCTCAGATGGAAAATCAGTCCTAAGCAAAGAAGGAAAGTAGAAAGGTGGATGAAGTGTGTAGAGGAGTATATAGGCGGTCTATACAAAGGCGACATACTTGAGGGCAATGTTATGGCAATGGAAGAGGATGTAGATGAAGATGATATGGGAGATATGATACTGCGTGAAGAATTTCACAGAGCACTGAGAGACCTAAGTGGAAACAATACCCCGAGAGTAGACAACGTTCCATTAGAACTACTGATAGCCTTTGGTGAGAAAGCAACGACAAAACTCTTCCATTTGGCGAGCAAGGTGTATGCGACAGGCGAGATACTCTCAGACTTCAAGAAGAGTAAAATAATTCCAATCCCAAAGAAAGCAAGCCTTGACATGTGTGAAAATTACCGAACTATCATTTTAATCAGTCACGGTTGCAAAATACTAACACGAAATCCTTACAGAGAAATCGAAGAACTGGTAGAAGCCGACCTCGGGGAACAGCAGTTTGGATTCCGTAGAATTGTTGGAACACATGAGGCAACACAGATCCTACAACTTATCTTAGAAGATGGATTAAGGAAAGGCTAAACTACGTTTCTAGCATTTGTAGACTTAGAGAAGGCTTTTGACTGTTTTAAGTGGAATACTCTCTTTCAACTTCTGAAGGAGGCATCTGCAAAATACAGGGAGCGAAAGGCAATTTATAATTTGAGCAGAAACCAAATGGCAGTTATAAGAGTCGAGGGGTTCAAAAGGTAAGCAGTGGTTGAGAAGGGAGTGAGACATCGTTGTAGTCTATCTCCGATGTCATTCAGTCTGTACATTGACCAAGCAGTAAAGGAAACAAAGAAAAAATTGGAGCAGGAATAAAAATCCATGGAAAAGAAACAGAAACTTTGAGGTTTGCGACGACATTGTAGTTCTGTCAGACGCGGAGGAGTGGTTGAACGAAATGGACAGTGCCTGGAAAGGAGTTATAAGATGAACATCGACAAAAGCAAAATGAGGGTAATGGAATGTGATGCTGAGGGAACTAGACTAGGAAATGAGACACTTAAAGTAGTAGATGAGTTCCGCTATCTGGGAAGCAAAGTAATTGATGATGATCGATGTAGAGAGTATATAGAATGTAGACTGGCTATGGCAAGGAAAGCGTTTCTGGAGAAGAGAAATTTGTTACGATCGAGTATAGATTTGTCAGGATGTCCTTTCTGAATGTATTTGTATGGAGTGTAGCTATGTGTGGAACTGAAACATGGACAGTAACTAGTTCAGACAAGAAGAGAATAGAAGCTATAAAAATGTGATGCTACAGAAGAATGCCAAAAAACTATTAAGGAGTCAGTGAATAGAATTGGGTAGAAGAGGAATATGTGGCACAATTCGACTTGTGAGGTAATTTGGTGTGGGGTAATTTGGTGTTGGAAGGAAACGTGAAGGGTAAAAATCGTATAGGGACACCAAGAGATGAATGCACTAAGCCGATGCAGTAGGATGTAGTTTGCGGTACTAACTCGGAGGTGATGAGGCTCACACAGGATAGAGTAGCATGAAGCTGCATCAAACCAGTCTCTGGACTGAAGACCACAATAACAACGTATGGGGCAGATGTACTTTAGAGCAATATAATAAAAATGGAGGAAGGCTAGATGAAGACGAGATGGGAGGTATGATATTGCGAAAAGTATTTGATGCAAGACCTAGTCGAAACAAGGTCCCAGGCGTAGAGGACATTCTGTCAGATCGACCGATAGCCTTGGGAAAGATAGTCATGACAAAATTCTCCCAGCTGGTGTGCAAGACGTATGAGTCAGTTGAAATATCCTTATAATTCAAAAATGTAATAATCCTAATTCCATATAAGGCAGGTACTCTCAGATGTGAATATTACCGAACTAATAGTTTCATAAGTCATGACTACAAAATACTAACACGAATTCTTTACAGAAGAATCGCAAACATGGTAGAAAATCGATCTTGGGAAGGAGCAGCTTGGATTCCAGGGAAACGTAACAACACGGGGGGCGTTATTGACCAACGACTTCTCTTAGAAGATAGGTTAACGAAAGGCAAACATATATTTATCGATTTGTAGACCTAAACAAAGCCTGAGAGAATGATAAGTGAAATACCCTCATTCAAATTCTGCACGGAACAGGAGTCAAATACAGGTAATTTACTAAGTGTGCAGAAACGAGACGGCAGTTATAAGTGTCGAGGGGCACGAAAAGGAAGCTTTGGTTAAGAAGGGAATGAGAATGTGTTGTGGCCTATCCCCAATGTCATTTCAATCTGTAAATTGAGCAAGAAGTAAAGAAACCAAAGACAAATTTTGAGTAGGAATTAAAGTTCAGGGAGAGGGGATAGGAGCTCTGAGATTTGCTGATCACATTGTAATTTCGGTCAGAGACAGCAAAGAACTTGTAACAGCAGTTAAATGGAATGGGCAATATCTTGAAAAGAGGATATAAGATGAACATCGATAAAAGCAAAACAATTATAATGAAATGTAATCGAATGAGATCAGGTGATGTTGAGGGAATTAGGAAAGAAGATAAATTTGGTTAATATCGAATGTATATTTAAGCATTAGAAAATGTTTTCTGACAACATTGGTATGGAGTGTAGCTATGTATGGAAGTGAAACATGGACAATAAGCAGTTTAGACAAGAAGCGAACAGAAGCTCTTGATATGTGATGCTACAGAAGATTGGTGATGATTGAATAGATAGATTGCATAGCTAATGAGACGGTATTGTACAGAAGAGAGAATAAAAGAAATTTGTAGCATGTGTAGAAGGAATCACCAATTTATTGCTGGAGGGAAGTGTGGGTGTTAAGAAATCGTAGAGGAATCCAAGATATGAATACAGTAATCAGATTCAGAAGTATGTAGATCGAAGTAAGTATTGGGGCAAAGAGAGTTCTGCACCACTCTGCATTGTTGCCAGATTTATTCAAGATGGCAGTGATGACATCATCCAATATGGCAGCATTACACTTGGCAACAGCACATGATGTCATCCAAGATGGTGGCTATGACATCATCAAAGATGGTGGCCATGATGTGAACTGATAACACAAGTACCATTATCCCAGATGGTGGGAAAGTGCCATGGCCCCCCCCTTGCCATGCCTCCCCCCTGCCACGCCCCTCTCCTGCCACACCACCCTGATGGGAAGTACAATTTCCATCATGACAATGCACCCTCTGCTAACCTAAAAAAATGATTGGAAAGAAAGGTTACTTGGGTTACCTCTACTAACCTAAGTCATCCAACAGCCAACTCTTCCTAGGGATTCGTCAGAAGTTTGAATTTTGGCGATACGGAAGGTCACTTGGGCTATCCCTAATGTTGTTGTTGTTGTGGTCTTCAGTCCTGAGACTGGTTTGATGCAGCTCTCCATGCTACTCTATCCTGTGCAAGCTTCTTCATCTCCCAGTACCTACTGCAACCTACATCCTTCTGAATCTGCTTAGTGTATTGATCTCTTGGTCTCCCTCTACGATTTTTACCCTCCAAGCTGCCCTCCAATGCTAAATTTGTGATCCCTTGATGCCTCAAAACATGTCCTACCAACCGATCCCTTCTTCTAGTCAAGTTGTGCCACAAACTTCTCTTCTCACCAATCCTATTCAATACCTCCTCATTAGTAACGTGATCTACCCACCTTATCTTCAGCATTCTTCAGTAGCACCACATTTCGAAAGCTTCTATTCTCTTCTTGTCCAAACTAGTTATCGTCCATGTCTCACTTCCATACATGGCTACACTCCATACAAATACTTTCAGAAACGACTTCCTGACACCTAAATCTATACTCGATGTTAACAAATTTCTCTTCTTGAGAAACGCTTTCCTTGCCATTGCCAGTCTACATTTTATATCCTCTCTACTTCGACCATCATCGGTTATTTTACTCCCTAAATAGCAAAACTCCTTTACTACTTTAAGTGTCTCATTTCCTAATCTAATTCCCTCAGCATCACCCGACTTAATTTGACTACATTCCATTATCCTCGTTTTGCTTTTGTTGATGTTCATCTTATATCCTCCTTTCAAGACACTGTCCATTCCGTTCAACTGCTCTTCCAAGTCCTTTGCTGTCTCTGACAGAATTACAATGTCATCGGCGAACCTCAAAGTTTTTATTTCTTCTCCATGAATTTTAATACCTACTCAGAATTTTTCTTTTGTTTCCTTTACTGCTTGCTCAATATACAGATTGAATAACATCGGGGAGAGGCTACAACCCTGTCTCACTCCTTTCCCAACCACTGCTTCCCTTTCATGCCCCTCGACTCTTATAACTGCCATCTGGTTTCTGTACAAATTGTAAATAGCCTTTCGCTCCCTGTATTTTACCCCTGCCACCTTCAGAATTTGAAAGAGAGTATTCCAGTCAACATTGTCAAAAGCTTTCTCTAAGTCTACAAATGCTAGAAACGTAGGTTTGCCTTTTCTTAATATTTCTTCCAAGATAAGTCGTAAGGTCAGTATTGCCTCACGTGTTCCAACATTTCTACGGAATCCAAACTGATCTTCCCTGAGGTCGGCTTCTACCAGTTTTTCCATTCGTCTGTAAAGAATTCGCGTTAGTATTTTGCAGCTGTGACTTATTAAACTGATAGTTCGGTAATTTTCACATCTGTCAACACCTGCTTTCTTTGGGATTGGAATTATTATATTCTTCTTGAAGTCTGAGGGTATTTCTTCTCACATACATCTTGCTAACCAGATGGTAGAGTTTTGTCAGGGCTGGCTCTCCCAAGGCTATCAGTAGTTCTAATGGAATGGTGTCTACTCCCTGCCCTTGTTTCGACATAGGGCTTTCAGTACTCTGTCGAACTCTTCACGCAGTATCTTTTCTCCCATTTCTTCTTCATCTAGGTACTCTTCCATATCCATAATATTGCCGTCAAGTATATCGTCCTTGCACACACTCTATATACTCCTTCCACCTTTCTGCTTTCCTTTATTTGCTTAGAACGGGTTTTCCATCAGAGCTCTTGATATTCATAAAAGTGGTTCCCTTTTCTCTAAAAGTCTCTTTAATTTTCCTGTAGGCAGCTTCTATCTTACCCCTAGTAAGATAAACCTCTACATCCTTACATTTGTCCTCTAGCCATCCCTGCTTAGCCATTTTGCACTTCCTGTCGATTTCATTTTTGAGACGTTTGTATTCCTTTTTGCCTGCTTCATTTACTGCATTTTTATATTTTCTCCTTTCATCAATTAAATTCAATATTTCTTCTGTTACCCAAGGATTTCTATTAGCCCTCGTCTTTTTACCTACTTGATCCTCTGCTGCCTTCACCACTTCATCCCTCAGAGCTACCCATTCTTCTTCTACTGTATTTCTTTCCCCCATTCCTGTCAATTGTTCCCTTATGCTCTCCCTGAAACTCTCTGCAACCTCTGGTTCTTTCAGTTTATCCAGGTCCCATCTCCTTAAATTCCCACCTTTTTGCAGTTTCTTCAGTTTCAATCTGCAGTTCATAACCAATAGATTGTGGTCAGAATCCACATCTGTCCCAGGAAATGTCTTACAATTTAAAACCTGGTTCCTAAATCTCTGTCTTACCATTATATAATCTATCTGAAACCTGTCAGTATCTCCTGGCTTCTTCCATGTATACAGCCTCCTTTCATGATTCTTGAACCAAGTGTTAGCTATGATTAAGTTATGCTCTGTGCAAAATTCTACAAGGCGGCTTCCTCTTTCATTCCTTCCCCCCAATCCATATTCACCTACTATGTTTCCTTCTCTCCCTTTTCCTACTGACGAATTCCAGTCACCCATGACTATTAAATTTTCATCTCCCTTCACTACCTGAATAATTTCTTTTATCTCGTCATACATTTCATCCATTTCTTCATCATCTGCAGAGCTAGTTGGCATATAAACTTGTACTACTGTAGTAGGCATGGGCTTTGTGTCTATCTTGGCCACAATAATGCGTTCACCATGCTGTTTGTAGTAGCTAACCCGCACTCCTATTTTTTTATTCATTATTAAACCTACTCCTGCATTACCCCTATTTGATTTTGTATTTATAACCCTGTAATCACCTGACCAAAAGTCTTGTTCCTCCTGCCACCGAACTTCACTAATTCCCACTATATCTAACTTTAACCTATCCATTTCCCTTTTCAAATTTTCTAACCTACCTGCCCGATTAAGTGATCTGACATTTCACACTCCGATCCGTAGAATGCCAGTTTTCTTTCTCCTGATAACGACGTCCTCTTGAGTAGTCCCCGCCCGGAGATCCGAATGGGGGACTATTTTACCTCCAGAATATTTTACCCAAAAGGACGCCATCATCATTTAATCATACAGTAAAGCTGCATGTAAAGCTGCATGTGCTCGGGAAAAATTACGGCTGTAGTTTCCCCTTGCTTTCAGCCGTTCGCAGTACCAGCACAGCAAGGCCGTTTTGGTTAATGTTACAAGGCCAGATCAGTCAATCATCCTGACTGTTGCCCCTGCAACTACTGAAAAGGCTGCTGCCCCTCTTCAGGAACCACATGTTTGTCTGGCCTCTCAACAGATACCCTTCCGTTGTGGTTGCACCTACGGTACGGCCATCTGTATCGCTGAGGCACACAAGCCTCCCCACCAACGGCAAGGTCCATGGTTCATGGGCTATAAGAAAATGGTGATAAAGAAAGGCTGCTTGGGCTACCTCCACTTGCCTGTCACCCAAGCGCCACCTCTTCCTATGGATTGGCAGGAAAAGAACTCGGCCTGTGAAGGACATAAGTCTTTATTATTTTGCATGCACTATTTACTTAAACAATTTGATGTAGTACAGCGATCCAGTGTGTTCACCATGAGGTCCAGACTCCTACTGACCTAGTACACAGTACTGCCGCCAGAGTGTGCTCTCATCTGTGATGTAATCCAATATGGCGTCATGACATTGGCTGATGATGCAAGTACCATTATCCAAGACGGCAGTAAACAGCTATCCTCTGTGCCCTCGGTGGCTCAGATGGATAGAGCGTCTGCCATGTAAGCAGGAGATCCCGGGTTAGAGTCCCGGTCGGGGTACACATTTTCAACATGTCCCCAGTGAAGTATATCAATGCCTGTTTGCAGCTAGGGTGTCTAATTAATTATCATTTCAGGAAACAGTGTGTTCGCCACATCTGAGTCTAGTACACAGTACCACCACCAGAGTGCATGGCCATCTGTTCCATGACATAATCCAAGATGGCGATATGGTGGTGTAGAGGAAGGGTCTCACATCAGGAAATTCTAGGGTATATTGTTTATTTACATAAAAAAATCAGTTTGTGGGGTTGGATTTCTCTTGGTCATGATTCTCTGATGTTTGGAAACATGTAGGTCTTGTAAGAAGTAATTACATGGAGCAAACATGTTGCATAACCTAATGTTCGGCACTGTACTACGGGTGTCTTAAACTAACATTTGGCTCTTTGTCGGCACTTAGCCTATTGTTCTATTAAGTGGTTTTCCATGTCACCCCCATTTCCTTAAACTGTTCTACTGTCTTTGATACCAAATTAAGCAATTAGTTATGTCCTCCCACAATTTTATGGTACACTTTTCGAATTTCACATGCTTTTGAACGCCATTTCTGTCGCATTCTTCTTTGTCACCCATCCCCTTGAACTATTGCACTGCATTTTACATAAAAATGATGCAAATTAACCTAGTGTTCTGCACTTAACATGCTGTTCTGCTCCATGTCACCCTCTAATGCGCACCCTCCCCTTAACTATTGTACCACTAACACCACATCCATATAAAAAATTTATGGAAATTAATGTAGCTGATATTTTTCACGTATATGGGGTAGTTTTTTTTTATTGGAAGCGTCCTATTGGTCAGTGAAATCGATGGAATACAGTTTAAACGAAAGATCTCTAATAAAAGACACATCCCACCACTCGACTTCCGACGCTGTCGCCGCCCACGCCACCGCCGCAGCCGACGCTGTCGCTGCCCCCAGCCCCAACCCCACCCAGGCCGACGCTGCCACAGCATCACTCTAATGTCCATGGGCCACCCTCCATCACGCTAGTGGGTTAGGGCTGCAGCAACCAGGCTGCTCGCAGCGGCCCGATTCCACAGCGTCTCCTCCTCAGCTGTCACGTTCTCGCCGATCACGTGAGGTACAGCACACACCTCTGTCCACCTCGCTACAGAACTTCAAGGCGCGCTCACACCGATCCCATATGCGAAACGCCTCTGGGCAGCACGTGTGTTTAGCGTTTGCTGACACTATACCTGTGGATACTGACGTCAGAGACCGCGCTATAGAAATCTGTTCCGGAATAGCACAGGCTTCTTTCCCCCTAGCGATCATAACGGGTAATACGAGATGCGTCCAGCTGTGCGTACCAGCCCCAGCATGACGGACGTCCCACTGCGAAACGCCTGCGTGGTGACTCATCATCTAAAAGGTTCTCAATGTTATACTGATGCCACACGGCTATGTAAAACAAGAACCGAGTCGACCTCTCGAAAATTATATAGTGTTCCAGAAATAGTTATCGGTTGCTTTTGTAGGAGCTTTTATGATGTCTCAGGTAGTCCGCATGGAAATTCTTGTCATAACAGAACCTGTTTACAAAAATAGCTCATAATAACCTTGAATGCATACTTCCTGATGGTGCTGATGTGGCACCCCGTCCATCACGTGTTACCCTTCCTGCTTTCAACATACACAAACGTTCTCACTGCTATGTGGAGACTTCTGTTCCCAGCACAAAGGATGTCGTGTGAATGGATGGGGGGAATACGATTGGTTCTTATCGAATTTACCCTCCAAATTACTGATGCAGCTGGTGTGGAAGCACCGTCTGCCTTTTCTTTCTTTTGGCAGACGAGACTTTCAGCGGCAAAAAATTATTTTAAATAGATTGCCATATTGCACCGACAATTAAATCCAGCAAAGTGGAACCGATCTTCTATCCAGAAATATATCACTGTGTACCGTGTGTACCAATCTCTCCCCCCCTCCCCGCCCCAACCCTCACCGCGGCCCTACTCCACGCTTACCCGGCAGGTTAAAGAACCAAACGCTCCTACGTGGTGGTACACTCCTGAACCTGGTTCGCTGGTTCGAGCAATAACTGTAATACCAAAATTTTTAGTGTCGAATTTGCCATTATTAATTTTAATTTCGGTCGGAAGCAATAATAAATAGTTTTTGTTTACAATCAGATCTTCAGAAACTACAACGAAAATCATTAAAATCGAAGTACAAACGCGGATTACAAAATTCGTATCTCTTTTATTCGAAAAAGCATATTTTGAAATGAAAACAAAATAAAATATCGTACATACCTGTGGATGAGCATATCGTATGTCTAAGGATCACAAAATGCGTTATATGTATTTAATCCATAATAGATGCAGTTTAACTCCGTGACTGTTCCTTTGTAGTGTGTAGAAGAACGATCGCTACCAGTCAAAACAGAAGTGTATTCTATTTAACACACGACCGATTTCGGCCATGTGTCTACTTTCAGGTGGTTTACAGTCATGTACATGTTTCCACAGTCAGTGTTGGAGATCACTATTTAAATCAAAAACAAATGTGATGAGGGTTGAACAGACATATATGAAATATCTGGAAGTGTCTAAGCGACATATGTTCTAAAATATTATAGCACTAACACACAGCTTGTGTATCCATATCGTTTTATCACATTTTTTACAAAAATATTTCGTTTTCTGCACGTTACTTGTATGTTAGTCACCACGCTAATTAGTTTTGCTTCGATATTATGTTCTAGCACTCACAACTTCCAACGACACTGGGAAACAGAGGTTGTCGTAACAGAGCTTGGGTCAAAGGAGTACGGAGATATTACACATGCAGATGCATAACTGATATTACAAATTGTGAAAATGAAGAGCTTGGGTCAAAGGAGTACGGAGATATTACACATGCAGATGCATAACTGATATTACAAATTGTGAGAATGAAATTTTTACATGATTGAGGAGCCACAGCGCCATATATAAAATATAGAATGATGGTGCCAAATTATATAAGGGTGAATAGGCTTTTTTTTTCAAATAATTGATAGTTGTGAGAGTGCCATTACTTACAGTTTCTGATTCTTAAAATATTTCGTTAAAGATGTGTATAAATGACTTTCCCAGTAGCGGCGTCCCAAAAAAGGCCCTTTGTTTACAAAAAAATTAGGTAGAAAATTTTATTCTTTTATCTTACTTGTATGGTTCAGAGTATGTCTAATCCAATTTCACGACCTCAAAACTCTCGGGACAACTTTTTCTGGCAAAACAGCCAATTAGTTGTTGCACTTTTTCAGGTTTTCGCCTATTACTCGGACCCTATGCGTCCAACCAAAATTGTTACCCGTACCAAATGAAAGATCATTAAATTTTGTGTTGAATGACATACTTAAATGTCAAAATCGGTGCAGCCGTTTGTCTGCTATCAGTTGTCAATGTTCGTTCATTTTTACCAGCTTAACTAGAAAGTCGGCTCCAACGCCAGTATCTCAAAAACGGTTATTCCAAATGAAAAATGTCTAGTTATCAGAGTTATAGACTATGAAATTTCATCTTAGAGAAGCATCTAGTTTCTCAGTTTTAGGCACTATTAAGCATTCTTATACTTGAAAGTCAAAGTAATTCCGTTTTGCTGTTTTTATAAGTCAAATTTATTCAATGAAATGAAATTTCCGTTAATAAGACATAAATCTGCCCCACCTTCGGATATAGAGGTCTGTATAGATCTTCTCGATTGACTCGACCGAGAGACGCAGTGGCTAGCACGCAGGACTCGCACTCGAGAGAACAACGATTCAAACCCGCTTCCGGCCATCCTGATTTAGGTTTACTGTGATTTACCTAAATCACTTCAGGCAAATGCCGGGATGGTTCCTTTGAAAGGGCAGGGCCGACTACTTTCCCTACCCTTCGCGTTTGGTGCCCTCCCTCCACTCAACCAACGGCTGACATGTTGACACCCGAGATTGTCGTCCCCTCCGTTCCTTTGTTATAGTTTCCACTGTTAGCCACGCCCATTATTCCTGTGTTGTGCGAGGGACGCGTCCAAAATTCCTTCTGTCTTGCAAAATTCTCGTTCGTCCTTAGAGTTTACTTTTGTTGTGCAGTCAGTGTATTTAAAATGAATGCTCCAAATCGTATGGGGGTGTGTTTTATATAGGACGGCAATTTGGCAGATGGTGATGTTGTTAAAGTGAAACAGAAACGACTGGAAACGATACTACAATCCAGTAAGGATAGAAAATCGCAGCACATCATAACTGATTAAGAGGTCTGGTTGAAGTTGAAGTGCACAGTGTGTAACCTCCCCCTCACTTATCGACCTTAATGACAGTGAAAAATTAAACCGCGTGTACCTAATGGAAATTTGGGAAAAGCAATCGTCACCGAGGTTAATTTGTCGGTAAAGAGGGAGGAAAGGGTTACATCTAAATGAAAGGAAAAATGCAAATGAAACTGGTGGAAATTAATTTTGAAATAGGGTTAAAGTTAATAAAGAAAGTAAATGTGCGGCCGTTACGTTAACAATCAACTAGCGGTAATTAGATATTTGAGATTTGGGGGAAATTACGGTCGCCAGTCCTAGGGACAATTACTATAGTAACTGAAAAAGAAAGATTATTACACATATAATTAGCACTAGAAGCGTGGCAACTGACGGTTGACAAGTGTAGTGTGAAAGCTGAAAGTTTGTCAGAAGTAATAAATTTCGCTACACTTAATTTAGCAAAAGAATTAATAAAACCGGAAAATCGAAAGTTAATTTAGTGACTGAAGTTAATAGTGAGCTTTCTTTCTGAAGCACATCGAAATTCAGTAAAATACGGTTAGTCTTGGACTACCTCAACAATCATTTCAAAAGCTACTTGAATCTACGCAATTTAGAAATAAGAGATTTAACTTTGAACTTGAATTAAATGATTCTGAACAATTAACAATAGTAAAATTTAGTACGTACCAAGCTGAGCTGCAGTCACAGGTAAGCTAAAATACGGTAACATAACTCGCACTCTTAATTTGTGCTTGTGTAATCTAAATATTATAGCCAGTTATGAATACCTTAACAGAACTTTGAAATTAAAACAGTGAAATCGAATGATGCTGGCGTTTGAATTTCAACGACACTCGGGTTCATTTCGGAAAAGGAAGGGAGCCTGCTCGGCAATGCAATTGGGACAATGAGCAACAAAGGTTCATGCTAAGTTGCTGTAATTTTGTGATGCAACAATTTTAAAAGTTTGAAAAGCTGAGGTCTGCCATACAGTTCTAAAACTTTACGTGCTTCCAGTCATCCTTGTTGGTTGATTGAAGGTTTGAAGCCGTCGATCGAGGATGTGGTGACAGTCACTCATTGTCGGCCGTCGCTGTTGCAGAAGCTGGATGTTGGCGCGCCTTCTTCTCGACACGGTCACCAGACGAAACGGGCTCTTGATGTGCGCCAGCTAATGCTTCCCGTACGCGACACCATGTCAGAAACTATCATCGGAAGTCGAGCGCAATTACATGCTGCCAAACCCCGAAAGCGCGGCAACTCGCGGGTCTTCACACCACACACCTGCTCCACTCGCTACTCCAGCCAGACTCTCTCTGCCCGCGCTCCACGCGACAGAGTTCACTACCAGAGATCCTAAACACTTTGGTTCTCCACACGACCTATCGATTTATTCGTTCGATAGCATAGTTTTCCCTAGGCCAGACCCAGCGTAAAAATACAAATAATCTTTACACAACAAATCAATTATACATCGACATAAATGCATAAATATATATATATATATATATATATATATATATATATATATATATATACAAATAGTAAAACAATTACAACATATAAAGGCACAGAAATGTCATATATTCAGGTAACAAAATAAGGAAAAAATTTACAGTACAATAGATGGAAATAGGAGGATATGCATTTCCGGCGTTACAAGTGCTTGCCAGAAGAAGTACAGTAACCCAAAACTGATTATATCGTCTTTGGCAAAAGGCCCTGCTCCGTCATCGTCGAGTCTTCGATCACACAAGATGCTATTTGATTTTAATAAAGAATAATTTTATTATGGCGAGGAAATCGATGCTAATGGGGAGAGACTAGAAGACTTCCCTAAGCAAAGCAAACTATTGTTCGTGAAGTGATGAAACTTGAATTAACAGGTACTGTTATTGGGTTGCTGAAAGCTGAGGTGATGACTCTCCTCGATGACTGGGCTCGCGACTTGCTGCAACGTATCCGTGGTGAAGAACTTTGTGCTAAAAATGCTCAAGTCTAGGTTTTGTCACAATGATTTTTACCTGATAATCAGGGGTGGAGGAAAACAGAAAGTCCTCGATTCACACACAAAGAGAAACCTCTTGCCAATTTATGGTAGTACAAGTTGTTGTAGTTGTTCCCTCGACCCGCTGGGAGAACAAGCACGTCAATGTCCTCACCTACGATTGCCACACTGTCAGACTCAGCAACTTGGGAAACAGCCGTTTTTGAGTTACAGGCGTTTTCGCCAAGTTAGTGCAAATGAACGAACATTGACAACTGATGGTGTCCAAATGGCTGCACAGACTTTGACGTTTAATGGGTCATTCGAAGCAAAATTTAATGCTCTTTCATTTTGGTGAGGGTAACAATTTCAGTAGGATGCATAGTATCCGATTAAAAGGCGGACACCTGAAAAAAGTGGCAAAAGTTCCTGGTTTTTGGCCACAAACAGTTGGTGCGAGGGTTTGGAGATCGAAAGCTTGGATTCAACACGCTCTCAACCGTATACAAAAGATAAAAAATAAAATCTTCTACCCCGCTTCTTGCAAGCAAAAAGTATCCCGTTACTGGACTAACATGTTTGCAAAATCTACTTGTTCAATGAGAATTTGCTGTGGCGATGTTGAGGTATGGATGTAAATTTCGAAGTCTTCAATAGATTCATTTTTTTCCCTTGCTGACAGTGTGTAGTATCTGCAGGTTGTCTTTAATTGCTGTGGCTGAGTGGTCGTGGTCTTTCAGATGTGTTGCAAAAATGGGTTTATCAAAATTGTTTAGACAGAAGGCATCTTTGGCTCTGAGCACTATGCGACTTAACATCTATGGTCATCAGTCCCCTAGAACTTAGAACTATTTAAACCTAACTAACCTGAGGACAGCACACAACACCCAGTCATCACGAGGCAGAGAAAATCCCTGACCCCGCCGGGAATCGAACCCGGGAACCCGGGCGTGGGAAGCGAGAACGCTACCGCACGACCACGAGCTGCGGACGAAGGCATCTTTGTGTTCATGGTATCTTAGAGAGAAACTCCTTCCTATCTGGCCTATGTAGAATTGTGAGCAAATATAATATAAAACTGTACGATATAGGTCCTGCCTTTATGTGAAAACACTGTTCAAATGGTTCAAATGGCTCTGAGCACTATGGGACTTAACTGCTGAGGTCATCAGTCCCCTAGAACTTAGAACTACTTAAACCTAACTAACCTAAGGACATCACACACATCCATACCCGAGGCAGGATTCGAACCTGCGACCGTAGCGGTCGCTCGGTTCCAGACTGTAGCGCCTAGAACTGCACGGCCACTCCGGCAGGCTGAAAACACTGTTTTTCCTTTCTTTTCCTTGTTTCTTTTCTTTTTTTCTTCTGCTTTCCCCTTCTTCTTCCTCTTTTTTCTTCTTTCTTTTCAAGGCGGAACGTATATCCCATAATTTATCTGCAAACACAGAAAGAAAGGCAAGAGCTGCAGATCAAAAGATGATTATGTCACATTAAAGTTTGCAAATACCGTATTTGCCGTGACACAGTTTAATTGTGTTTTATAAATGGAAGAGTGATTCCACAAACACATTGAATGGTGTGAGCGCATGAGTTTCTGAAGTTACTAACATATGAAGTGCCACTGCTTTATCAAGGACACGATATGAAAGCACAAATAATTAGCGTGGTGACTAATATACAGTTAACGTGTGAGAAACCAAATATTTTGTAAGAAATGTGATAAATGTAATGTGAAAACAACAACGGAAAAACCAGCTATAGATAAGTACAGTAATATTTTACAACACATGTCGCTTAATTACTTACATATGTTTCATTTGTGTCTATTTAGTCACCTTCACATTATTTGTTCTTGTTTTAAACAGTAAACCACATGAAGATCAGAACAGACACGAAACCGGTCGTCTGGTACATAAGATCACCTTCTGTTGCGAGTGGTAGCGGTCAGATTAGATTAATACTTGTTCCATAGATCATGAATACGACATTTCGTAATGATGTGGAACGTGTCGGTTAATAAAAGATGTCTGTACAAGATATTACATTACACAAAATATTGCATGACACGAATGTTTAAGTTGTTTCTTTTTTTTCCCTTAATTTATATCTAAAAATTCAGCCAATGAGTAGAAGGAGTTGTCATCTAGAAATTCTTTTAACTTATTTTTAAATGTTAGTTGGCTATCTGTCAGGCTTTTGATGCTGTTTGGTAGGTGACCAAAGACTTTTGTGGCAGCATAATTTACCCCTTTCTGTGCCAAAGTCAGATTTAACCCTGCATAGTGAAGATCATTCTTTCTCCTGGTGTTATAGCTATGCACACTGCTATTACTTTTGAACTGGGCTGGATTATTAACAACAAATTTCATAAGTGAATATATATACTGTGAGGTTACTGTGAGGATCCCTAGATCCTTAAATAGATGTCTGCAGGATGACCGTGGGTTATTGTTCTACACTCTATATAAAACGCATTGTCGTAGTAACTGAAATGCTGTTATGCACACAGACAGGTGACGTGAGATTTATATAGCTTCTTCTCCCACTCCTAGCGACATGTGGCCGCTTCCTCTATACATAACTGAAAAACCTGAAAACAGTTTTCTTTGTAATATTAATTGTGTATAGACTTCTAAATGCGTACTTTACAAACTACTCAACAGCATAGCAGAGGGTGGTTCCCGTTTTTGTAATTATTAGGACTTCTTCCCCTTCAATTAACAAATGGAGTGCTAGAAGAAAAATTGCTTGAAAACCTCTGTGAGTGAATCGAATTAGTTGAATCTTGTCCTCACGACCCCTTCACCAGCGATACGTAGAAAATTGTAGTACGTTCCCAGATTAATCACTTAAAGCTGTTTATTGAAATTTACTGAATATGCTTTCTGGAGATAATTTAAGCCAATCTTCAAGAGTCCGTCAGTTCAGTTCTTTCAGCATTTGTGACACTTACCAACGAAACAAACAAACCTGGAAATTAGTGCCAGCTTTCTCAGTATACGTTCAATAACCCTTGTTAATCCTGTTTCGTAAGGCTCCCACACACTTGAGCAGTATTTTGCGACTAGTCGCAAGAGTGATTTGTAAACAATCTCCTTTGTAAACTGAATCCATTTAGCCAGTAAAGCAAGTTGATATTCTTTGAACAACTTTGAAATTCTTACCAAGATTGAACTGAATACTTATGCAGTAATTTTCAGACAGTATCTCATTACAGATAACTACATCATCTGCTAAAATTCTAAGGTTGCTGTTGATATTGTCTGCTAGGTCATTCATATACAACATGTACAGCAAGGGTGTCAGCCCAGTTCCCTCGTGGACACACGAAGTTCCCTCTACATCTTTCTGCGACTGTCCATCCAATGTAAGACGCTGTGTCTTCCTTAATGAGAAATCTTCAATCCAGTCGCAGATTTCGCTTGATACCACATAGGATGGTACTTTCGGTGACAAGCGTACGGACCAGACTGCGGACATGTGGAGCGTTTCCGATGCTCGAGGACTCTGAGATCTCAGGTAGGCTGTGACGTGGTGAACAGGTAGACTCTAGGAACACGAGGCGCAGATTTCGCAGATTTCTGGTTTCGCGCAAGTTCCACTGATTTCCGGTTGGTCGCACGATTCACTGTGTATCCCGACCAGCCCGGCGTAGCTCAGGATCGACTGCGCCGCAACCCTCCGCAGGGAGCCCGGCGCTAAGTGCCTGTCGCGTCAGACCGCGCCTTTACGAGTGTTGAGCGTGCCGTAGTGCCACGTCTGATTTACAGCCACAAGTCCAACGCAAGCTGTTCCCGGAACACGTTAAGCGACGCTGCTGCAGCCGGATCTGTACGACGACGATTCGCACATTTTCCACGGCCTTCATAACTGTTACTTCGAGGCGACCTTTATAACTGTTACTCCTAAGCGATTCGAGTATATATTCGTCCTTGGCACTGGTGCGATCGCGATCGAGCTGGAGGGAGTTAACTCGGATACACGTTGATGCATGGAGACAAAATCACACACTTACGTTTTAGATTCAATCCCAAACCTTTTGGCAGCTTGTCATGGGCAGAAGGCATGTAACACTGAAGCTGGTTATCCGTCAGTTGGTGATTGTTTGCTGTTACTGTGACCATTGGCAGTTTTGCCTCGAAAATGGCAGGGAATGCTCCTGTCGAAATATTGGTGATAGTCGACAGTGTCACCCGGCGCATTCCTGTAAGTTATCTGAACACTATTACTCTTATTAGCAGCCAGCCGGTGTGGCCGAGCGGTTCTAGGCGCTACAGTCTGGAACCGCGCGACCGTTACGGTCGCAGGTTCGAATCCTGCCTCGGGCATTGGTGCGTGTGATGTCCTTAGGTTAGTTAGGTTTAAGTAGTTCTAAGTTCTAGGAGACGATTGATGACCTCATAAGTTAAGTCCCATAGTGCTCAGAGCCATTTTTTTGTTATTAGCATCTGATTAATACCATATAAAAAGAATTGGATCCAGTTACTTATTACTTTTATACGATTTGTGTTAAATTCACATATTCTGGTCACCCAAACGGTTTATACTGCGACGACAGCGAATTCGACCTTTAGCGGACTCTGCAACAGCAACATATGAATATGACATAGATCGTATTTGTGCCATCTATTGTTCAATCTGATGTTTTAAGTGCTGCCGCACCTAGCGAACGGTAGCGGGACGAAGACTCCGGATATGTATTGGCTGTATACCATTGTTTATCTGAAAAAAAAAGATAGATGAAGGAAGGCAACGGAGTGCCACCATTATATCGATGTCTGGAGACCTCCATGCTTGGTCACAAGAGCAACCCAAAAATTCAGTATATTAGGAGAGCATAAAATAATATTTAGGGAAAAGAAAATACACTACTGGCCATTAAAATTGCTACACCACGAAGATCACGTGCTACAGATGCGAAATTTAACCGACAGGAAGAAGAAGCTGTGTCCAAATCAGTAGATTTTCAGAGCATTCACACAAGGTTGGAGACGGTGGCGACACCTACAACGTGCTGACATGAGGAAAGTTTCTAACCGATTTCTCATACACAAACAACAGTTGACCGGCGTTGCCTGGTGAAACGTTGTTGTGATGCCTCGTGTAAGGAGGAGAAATGCGTACCATCACGTTTCCGACTTTGATAAAGGTCGGATTGTAGTCTATCGCCATTGCGGTTTATCGTATCGCAACACTGCTGCTCGCGTTGGTCGAGATCCAATAACTGTTAGCAGAATATGGAATCGGTGGGTTCAGGAGGGTAATACGCAACGCCGTGCTGGATCCCAACGGCCTCGTATGACTAGCAGTCGAGATGACAGGCATCTTATCCGCATGGCTGTAACGGATCGTGCAGCCACATCTCGATGCATGAGTCAACAGATGGGGACGTTTGCAAGACAACAACCATCTGCACCAACAGTTCGACGACGTTTGCAGCAGCATGGACTATCAGCTCGGAGACCATGGCTGCGGTTACCCTTGACGCTGCATCAGAGACAGGAGGGCCTGCGATGGTGTACTCAACGACGAACCTGGGTGCACGAATGGCAAAACGTCATTTTTTCGGATGAATCCAGGTTCTGTTTACAGCATCATGATGGTCGTATCCGTATTTGGCGACCTAGTGGTGAACGCACATTGGAAGCGTGTATTCGTCATCGCCATACTGGCGTATCACCCGGCGTGATGGTATGGGTGCCATTGGTTACACGTCTCGGTCACCTCTGGTTCGCATTGACGCACTTTGAACCGTGGACGTTACATTTCAGATGTGTTACAACCAGTGACTCTACCCTTCATTCGATCCCTGCGAAACCCTGGATTTCAGGAGAATAATGCACGACCGCATGTTGCAGGTCCTGTACGGGTCTTTCTGGATACTGAAAATGTTCGACTGCTGTCTTGGCCAGCACATTCTCCAGATCTCTCGCCAATTGAAAACGTCTGGTCAATGTTGGCCGAGCAACTGGCTCGTCACAATACGCTAGTCACTAACTACTCTTGATGAACTATGGTATCGTGTTGAAGCTGCATGGGCAGCTGTACCTGTACACGCCATCCAAGCTCTGTTTTACTCAAAAAATGTCCAGGCGTATCAAGGCCGTTATTACGGCCAGGGGTGGTTGTTCTGGGTACTGATTTCTCAGGATCTATGCACCCAAATTGCGTGAAAATGTAATCACATGTCATTTGTAGTGTAATACAATATCATCGGCACATGTTAGAACTCAGTCTCACTCTTTTCTCAGATACTACTTCACTTTTATGTTCCTCAACTCTTATAACTATAGTCTGGTTTCAGTACAGCCGGCCGAAGTGGCCGTGCGGTTCTAGGCGCTGCAGTCTGGAACCGCGTGACCGCTACGGTCGCAGGTTCGAATCCTGCCTCGGGCATGGATGTGTGTGATGTCCTTAGGTTAGTTAGGTTTAACTAGTTCTAAGTTCTAGGGGACTAATGACCACAGTAGTTGAGTCCCATAGTGCTTAGAGCCATTTGAACCATTTGGCTTCAGTACAAGCTATAAATAATTTCTCGCTTCATGTATTTTATTTCTGCTGCCTTCAGAATTTCAAAGAGTGTATTCCAGTCAAGCTTATCAAAATTTTTCTCAGAGTCTACATATGCAGATTTCCTTTTATAGTCTAGATAAGTTCGTGTAGCACATCTTTTGCTATTTAAAATGCACCGTTTAACTTATTAAATTATTAGGATGAGATATAAGGATGTTCCTGCAGGGACACATAATTGTGTCGGATATGCTAAGAGCGTGGTTTGTTCCTGACTAGTTGTTGCATGAGACCAAACCGTAAACAGAAATTCTGGTACACCTGCAAGTTCCCTAGTTCGTGATTAGGAGTTTGACTTACCTCTTGTCCCATAACGTTATCTTGACGTTCCACTTTGTCGTCTTCTTCACTGGCCGCAGGTTCTAACACGCATACAATTAACTGTGAATGATGGCATGACAAGTGGGAAAGTCTCAACTTTACTTCAATGTAAATCTCGAAACAAAGGGATAATTCCACGCTATTAAGAAAATTACGGAAATATAACAGTGTATAGAGCCAGTATAGCGATAATACTTGAATCTAAGCTCGCGGAGAGTCATGTTCACTCACCGATCACCAGTGCAAGTTCATAAAATTATTTTTACACGACTTTCATAACCGTTCAGAGTCGTCCTCTCGCGAATTCGCATATAATGGCTCTCCAATGCCGAATAATGCTTTCACTTAAGTTTAAGAACATCAAATATCCTCTTGCAGTACGTATATGTTGTTAGTCTGAATACTAGTCGGAGCTAACTTCAGTATTCAGCATCTGCCTGCTTGGAGCGCATTTGTTACTCGTCAGTTTATTCGGCCGACGATTGTCGGTATTATATAAAATTGTAATTAGTATACGAGCTTGATTTAGGAGTTACTGAAATCATGCTTAGGAAGCGACAGTGTGCATAATATTGACAGTCTAAGTTTTCTGTAAATAACTCGTTAATTCGCGTCAGTATCTTGCAACCATGAATTACTGATAGTTCAGTAATGTTAATATCCGTAGTAGCTGCGTTTTTTTCGAATCGGAATTTATATTCTTCTTGAAGATTGATGGTATTACGCAGGTCTCATATAGGTTACATACCAGTTGGAACAGTCTCTCATGGCTTGCTCTTTCAAGGATATCAATAACACGAAGGGAATGCTGTCTCCTCCAGAGACTTCATTTGGATTTAGGTCTTTCAGTGCTCTGCTCGTAGTATTATATCCACCACCTCCTCTTCATCTGTTTCCTGTTTCTGTAACACTGTTCATTTGCCTTGTGCAGATCCTTTCCATGTATCTTCGGCCGTTCAGCCTCGGTTCGTGGCTTACTACTGGTTCGTAATATTCATATCATGCTTCACTTTTCTCCATAGTTCTCTTAAATTTTCCTGTAGGCGCTGTCTATATTCGCCCTAGTACCTTACACCTAATACGTTGTAAAACAATCGAAGTCCATACAGTTCCAGGCGAGGCGTGTTGTCACCATTACACACTCTGCTCATCACTTCCATGCGACTCATATACAATCCCAAAATAATATCCTCATGTTACACATACATTTATTTTTACACTCTACTAAAGCTCATTTCGCCATGAATAAAGGTTAAATTATCGACATAGACATCTCCACACTGAAATCCAGAGCCTTAAAATACCCTGCCCAAAAAAATGGCTCTGAGCACTATGGGACTCAACTGCTGAGGTCATTAGTCCCCTAGAACTTAGAACTAGTTAAACCTAACTAACCTAAGGACATCACACACATCCATGCCCGAGGCAGGATTCGAACCTGCGACCGTAGCGGTCACGCGGTTCCAGACTGCAGCGCCAGAACCGCGCGGCCACTTCGGCCGGCTCTACCCTGCCCATTCTATCATTCCCCGAACATATAGTCTTTCCACAACCACCACGAAATTATATTAATCAAGTGCAGAGTCACGTGTAGTATGCTTCATTTCCTGTAGTATGCGAGTAATTTAACACTTAAATTTTATCTTTTTTAACTTTATGCATGTGTCTGGCCGTATGTGGCAGCCACTGCAAGCGGACTGTATTAACTATTAACTGCGCAAGTATTTACTTACTTTTATAAACGTCCACATGTGCAAATACGGGGTGACGATTATAGAACTATATGACAAAAACGTAAATTTGTTACAAACTGCTACGTGCACATACTTTATTCAACATGTAAATGTCACAACAAATATTAGGATTTAGGCTATGACATGTTCGGTATGCCTGCCGTTATTGGCGATGATATGGTGCAGACGAATAGTGAAATTCTGCATATGGTGCAGACGAATAGTGAAATTCTGCATATGGTGCAGACGGATAGTGAAATTATGCGTGACCCGCTGAAGAGTCGGAAATTCAATGCTGTTGTTGACCTCCGGAATGTCAGTTTTCAGCTCAGCAATGGTTTTGGGGTTATTGCTGGACCCCTTGTCTTTAATACAGCTCCACAGGAAGGAGTCGCAAGTGTTCAGATCCGGAGAACAAAGCGGCCAATTGAGGCCCGTGCCTGTGGCCTCTGAGTGCCCCAGAGCCAGAATGCGGTCCCCAAAGTGTTGCTCCAGGACATCAAACACTCTCCTGCTTCGACGGAATCGAGCTCCGTCATGTATGAACACTTTGTATAAAGGGGATGAAATCGTCTTCCAAAACATACTGTTCGGTAGTCACTGTGCCGTCAAGGAGTATCGCTTATTGCCGAACCCATCCTATTAAAAGTGGGCTTCGTCGCTATACCAACGTATACGCATGCATACTAATTCCCATCGCGCCCCGCGGCCAAGAGTACAGTTTGAACGTCCTAACGCAAACCGTTCAGAAGTTATGATGATTTTGTTTCGTGTATTTCAATAATTGTCACCCGGTAATTTGGAACACTTACTTGGCGGATACAGTTATATAATATTATTAAGTCTTTCTGCATATCATTACAAGCCAGACATGTAAAATCTAGACTAAAGATGCAATTGTTTTAATTTTTCATTGGTTCAGGGACAAAGTTTTCCATAATTTATATTTTTCCATTTGCTCTTAGGTTTGGAAGGAAGACTGCATGGAGTTGGGGACTTTTTGATTTCCAGTGACTAATATGGAATAAGATTTTTTTCTCTTATGGATCTATTAGTGACAATCGATGATGCATATTAAGGGAGTTTTGTTCTTTAAATAACAGGAGGTGAGACGGTGATATGACACTACCATCACACATACCATGCATGGGGGCTTAATTAACAAGAAAGGATAAATGCAATAATTTTAGTAGCTGTATGTAGGCCCTGATTAGTATTAGCACGCAATCTGACTGCATAAAATAAAAATAATGACAAGAAATTTCCATTAACACAATTGATTAATTAAGTCCCCTGCAACTATAAAAGCTACGAAACAACAAAGCACAAGTGTAACTGTTCTATGTGTGGTAGTGTGACTCAACGTACATGTATCTGTCTCGGTTCTTCCTCAATACGACAAGATATTTTAAACACCATTTACAATGAACTAATTGAAAAACCAGAAATATTATAATTGCACATAGAAACGAGAATTACAAGTCTAACACATGAACACGAGCCAGATGCTTTGTTCACTGAACCTGTGATAAAGAGGCATTGTCATTAAAGAAATCTGTAATACTTTCTTTTACCTCAATATACACTCCTGGAAATGGAAAAAAGAACACATTGACACCGGTGTGTCAGACCCACCATACTTGCTCCGGACACTGCGAGAGGGCTGTACAAGCAATGATCACACGCACGGCACAGCGGACACACCAGGAACCGCGGTGTTGGCCGTCGAATGGCGCTAGCTGCGCAGCATTTGTGCACCACCGCCGTCAGTGTCAGCCAGTTTGCCGTGGCATACGGAGCTCCATCGCAGTCTTTAACACTGGTAGCATGCCGCGACAGCGTGGACGTTAACCGTATGTGCAGTTGACGGACTTTGAGCTAGGGCGTATAGTGGGCATGCGGGAGGCCGGGTGGACGTACCGCCGAATTGCTCAACACGTGGGGCGTGAGGTCTCCACAGTACATCGATGTTGCCGCCAGTGGTCGGCGTAAGGTGCACGTGCCCGTCGACCTGGGACCGGACCGCAGCGACGCACGGATGCACGCCAAGACCGTAGGATCCTACGCAGTGCCGTAGGGGACCGCACCGCCACTTCCCAGCAAATTAGGGACACTGTTGCTCCTGGGGTATCGGCGAGGACCATTCGCAACCGTCTCCATGAAGCTGGGCTACGGTCCCGCACACCGTTGGGCCGTCTTCCGCTCACGCCCCAACATCGTGCAGCCCGCCTCCAGTGGTGTCGCGACAGGCGTGAATGGAGGGACGAATGGAGACGTGTCGTCTTCAGCGATGAGAGTCGCTTCTGCCTTGGTGCCAATGATGGTCGTATGCGTGTTTGGCGCCGTGCAGGTGAGCGCCACAATCAGGACTGCATACGACCGAGGCACACAGGGCCAACACCCGGCATCATGGTGTTGGGAGCGATCTCCTACACTGGCCGTACACCACTGGTGATCGTCGAGGGGACACTGAATAGTGCACGGTACATCCAAACCGTCATCGAACCCATCGTTCTACCATTCCTAGACCGGCAAGGGAACTTGCTGTTCCGACAAGACAATGCACGTCCGCATGTATCCCGTGCCACCCAACGTGCTCTAGAAGGTGCAAGTCAACTACCCTGGCCAGCAAGATCTCCGGATCTGTCCCCCATTGAGCATGTTTGGGACTGGATGAAGCGTCGTCTCACGCGGTATGCACGCCCAGCACGAATGCTGGTCCAACTGAGGCGCCAGGTGGAAATGGCATGGCAAGCCGTTCCATAGGACTACATCCAGCATCTCTACGATCGTCTCCATGGGAGAATAGCAGCCTGCATTGCTGCGAAAGGTGGATATACACTGTACTAGTGCCGACATTGTGCATGCTCTGTTGCCTGTGTCTATGTGCCTGTGGTTCTGTCAGTGTGATCATGTGATTTATCTGACCCCAGGAATGTGTCAATAAAGTTTCCCCTTCCTGGGACAATGAATTCACGGTTTTCTTATTTCAATTTCCAGGAGTGTATATTGACGAGAAATACACTGCGATCATTGCAACATCTTCCGTCTACATATTTCTAGGCGCGCAGTCCGGAACCGTGCGACTGCTACGGTCGCAGGTTCGAATCCTGCCTCGGGCATGGATGTGTGTGATGTCCTTAGGTTAGTTAGGTTTGAGTAGTTCTAAGTTCTAGGGGACTGATAACCACAGCAGTTGAGTCCCATAGTGCTCAGAGCCATTTGAACCATTTTCCGTCTACACATTACACCAACCGAACAGCATCTACTCTCTCACCCAACAGAACAACAACTGCCCTCGACATCCAACTACTAATGCACCAGTAGAGGCGGCGGAATAATAACCTTCGGCGCAATCTCTGGTGCTGTGACTCAGTGAAGCCACCTTTCAATCATTTTGCGATGATAAGTAAAATTGGCAGGTTAGCTGTGCTGGAGGGAAATGCATAGTCACTGGTTTCTGATGGAAGATTCGCGCATTCCTCTTCGCTGAGAAGGACATGGGAGAATGAGGTGGCGAACCCCGGAGGTCGGAGCGCTAAGAATATGGGACGGCTAAAGCTCCCTCTCCCCTTCCCCTCCCTCCCTGCCATCCCTTCCGGGCTGCTGGTTCGCAGAAGTGCTGTGGCCGCATGCTGGCCGGTTTCCGTGTCTGCGAGATGGCGTGGGCCGTGGATGGTATAGCAGTGCTCACAGATCCCCTCAGCATTTCTACTGAGATAAGTGTGCATTTCCCATCGGCGACTGCAAACACGTGACAGTAACAGTCGTGTTCATTGTGGGAAATTTTCAGAACCTAACCGTCCGAATGATGTCAACGAACCAGAAAGATTGAAACTTCCCCTTAGAACAATTTATGCAAGACTGTGCTTAAACTGACACACAATATTTTTTAGCGCAACGCAATCTGACTTTCAAAAATCTCTACAAAAGAATGGCCCTGACTAACATTAACCTATACCTTTCACAAATCACTTACCTCACCAAAATCTTCGTTACTCGAACTACTGCAATACAGCGAGCGCCACTACTACCAGCTAAATAAAGGAAAGACAGTGCTGACTCTTGACATGCAGACAGGTAATGGGCCACAACAGAGCAAACCCACAGCAGAGTCAGTCGAAGTTTTGAAGAATATTGGTAGGTAGGTCATCACAGAGCAGACCCACTGTAGTCCTGGTAGAGATTGCGGTATTGGTGGGCCATCAAAGATGCAGCCCCACTGTAGTCCTTGTAGAGATGGCTAGCAGCCATCTGTTGCGACTGTGCAGGTGCACAATCACCATCGAAGAGTCTTGCGGAGAATATAGCAAGTCCATAAACCACCACTTGTGCACTCACAAAATTTTTATCTAATTGTCCTTAGAACCAACAATGCTGTTAACCAGTCCCTTGCTGAATTATTAACACACGTCCAAACACTAACAGTCCCAACTGCTCACATACTGTGCATAAATTATGACCAACAGAAACGTGTGCAGTGAAATGATACTTAATTTGAAGAACTGGTGTCTATACAATTATAAATTTACAACATAAGAATACAATTACAAAGGTACAAAATACATTATTAAAGAACATAACAATACAGATAACATTTGTAGTAATAGGGGCTTTACAAAAGAATAGAAATAAACATATACATCAGTGTTACAGGAATTATGACATAAGTAAATACATAAAGATCAGAACTTTTGAAGCATCACCTTCACATGTGAGCAACAAAACAGAATAAATAATGTCTAAACATCTTTACAAAGTAAATAACATTGTATTAGAAAAATTCTACAACATAGCTCTCATCTGCTAAACACATAAAGTCAGGAAAAACACAAATATACAAGAGTTCACAAACACATAGCGGAGTAACAGAAAGGGAAAGGACAGGGTTTGTTTTACTGCAGTATCTTGCAAACAAAACTTTCTTTACTTCTTGGAGATCTCCCTTCGTTCTTAAGTATTTCAAAATGTGCTATCTATATCTGCTTTCTGTACTTTTTTTGTAAAACTTCTCAATGCATTTCTTCCAATTCATAGCAACTCATTCTCTTATATAGTCTACCCCTCTTAAGCTAACTTAAATCTACTGAGCTCAGATGTTAAACTAAGGGACGAGGCAATGCAGCAGCACAAAACAATTAACAGAAACAGCAATGACAAAAAGTGCAGATTTCCTAAGCAAGCAGCATTATTGAAATTAGCAAAGCAATTGCAATATTACAACTAATATAAGGCAAATTGCAGCAAACAAGAAAAATAAATCAGTAGTAAACTGGCTTAGCAGAGTAACTCAAATTAAAATTCAGTAGCCCTATGCCTGGCAAACAGCAGCAGCAAATGCAATAACTTATATCTAAACATGACAAAGCTCAAGCAGAAAAAAATATTACAGTACAAATGGCCATGTTTAATACCTATGTCACATCTTAACATTAGGGTGATGCATCACCTTAACTTACACTACTAAATAAGTTACCCAGTCAATGACAAAAATTATGTATGCAATTACTGTGAAGGAAAATGTCTTTTTGTGCTCCCTCGTATTTTTTGAAGTAGATTATAAAATGGTTATTTACTGGATCTGTAGGCATAAAATATCTACATTAGTACATCTATTAAATTTTATTTTAACCAATGCTACAGTGCAGCTAGAAACTAGATATTAAACAAAATAGGCAAAGCAAGGCGTGAAACGTCATTCACTAGCCATATGGCATTTCATAATGCAGAAAACAATCTTTCAACTAGCAAGGCACTAGATGTGAAATGTTTCTCATCATTTCATTAGGCATTTTAGTAAAAATCATAAATTACGAGCTCCACAGTGTAATCATATGTTTTCAAGTTGAGCGTGTCGTATTTGCGATGCTTTCTACAAAGAAATGTCAATAGCGAGGATAATGGCCTCTTTTTTTTGTATTTCTCCACCTGTGCGTCTGAAAGGCACACACTAATGGCTTTTTTCCAGGCGACTGTCGCACAGCTGCCCACGTAATGCGTCGTGCCCACGACGCATTACGTGACGGTCACTTAACTTTCTAACTGAAATATTCACAACACCAGTTTGCACTACAGTGGCAGTCTCATATAGAAAATTTCACGGGTCGAGAATTAGCGTTGCAAATGTGTAGAAACAAAATCTTATGAATATAACAGTGTTCAAAAAATTTTCGCCAGCATTGTGATACATTCACGCATTTACACACATTTCATAACTCTTTAAGTACGATTCTTAGTTTCCAACATCCTTTTTCACAAGTCAGAGTCCCTAACAACTATTCATTACTCCTTACCTTATTACACATATATATATTCGTCGACACGTCAATCTTGCGACGACACTTCAATATTTCATCATAATAAATACATAGCATAATCAAATTCCTCATATAGCATCAGCTTATTGATCATAAACATACCTCAACAGCATAATACACATCGTTGTCGTAGAAATAACATCATAACAACTCAGTCAAATCTCAAAAACGTCATAGCTTTCTGCAATAATGTCAAAACCTAAAAAAAATTCTCTGCTCATTTCAATAGTGTCATCTACCTCAAACGTACTTTAAAAATCATGATCTCATACCAAATACATCATTCAAAGCTCTCATAGTATCACAATGGTTCCAAAAAAATATGAACCGTTCACACTGTGCAGACAAAATACAATTTCATAAGTGTGAAGTTATCCAACTGTGTAACTGCGTAAACATCTGTCACTGACATAGTAAAAATAAATATTTGTCTCTCTCAGTTAAATGATCAGATAGCTGTGTAATTCTGTGTTAGAGAAATATGGTACTGATGTGTAAAGTTGTATAAGCAAATACCATATAAGCTAGGGCTCCTTGTGCTTGCCACACACATGGTACACAAAGTAAGTGTGTACCCCCCTGAGGATTAATGTAATTATACCCTCAGGTGTTACAGATTACAGCAATGGAATGAAATGTATCACGGAAAACTTCCTTTGTAATTAAAAAATCTTGAAAAATAAATGGTTTAAGTACAAAATTCATCACTCAAATGCGTGTCCTGTAGCGCTAAATGTGCGTCTTGCTGTAAAATAATTCTGTGGAACTGTCGTAGTTATCGTCCTCTGTAAGCAAAGTTCTGCTGAAGTCAATGTACTTACCTCATCATAAACGAAAGTGAAATGCTTTGCGTATAGATACCGTAGTTATTATGTACCTTACCGTGATCAAGAAGGTACTATAATGTAACGTATTGTTGTGCTACGAAAAAGGCTGTCTCATTGTAGCTATACCACAAAAGTTACTACTAAAACATGTTTTTCTTTCCAGAATAATACATAAAACTGTGCAGACATAAAACAGAAACACCGCAAAAGCAAATTGTCACTCATTAGTAGCGTCTTGATAATATCGTGTAGCTGTCACATAAACTAACCACTGTGTCATCTGGTATCTCACAGAAAGTACTTTAAATCCAGAATGTATTTCCAAGTAAACCAAAATGTTGCATTAAAATCTCATTAGCAGTACCAGTATATGTTCTAAGTATGTAAGCCTTATAGTCGTTACGTAATCGTGCAAGTAACAAGCAAGAATGTACACACACAATAACACTGTGTCCTCTGTTCACTATAACAATGCATTTGTAATTACTTGTCTAAATAAGTTCCCTAGGTTCTCGACTGGATAGTTAACTTCAAAACATTGTTGCATGTTAATAGTTTGTAAGTGTGACAAAGCTTACTAGTAACTTGAAGTGAAAAGTTATATGGCAAAGACAAAGTTAAAAAGTAGATTATTTTTCAATAAACGGTTTTACATGTGAAATGTGATGTAAACCTTTACTCTTCCTAGTACACAGAGTTTGAACTTCAACGCAATTATCATGTGGTATACGTCGGATTCTGTAAGGTCCATTGTAAACTAGGAAGAATTTGTGACTCAAGTGTTTCTTCTTATGTGACAATGAATGAGCTTTAATGAGAACTTTCTGACCAAGATATAATTTCTTTGCATTTGCTTTACCGTGTAGTTTTCTCCTTTTGTCTGCTGCAGATTTTATATTTATAATAGCCAAATCAATTATGTCTTTGTGTCGAAGTTTACGTGTATTCGGGAAAGGTACAAGCTCTCTGATTCTGTTCGGTGGTTCTTCATTCTTCAGTACAAGAGTAGGTGGTAAAGCAGTGGAGTCATGAGGCATTTCATTCAGCATATTTTGAAATAAGTGTAAATATCTGTCCCAATGCTGATGCTTTCTGTGACAATAAAGTCTGCAAAGCTTATTGATTTCTTTCATAATGCGTTCGGAGGGGTTACAATGTGGTGAGTACAATGAAATAAAAACAGGTTTGATTTCATGATTCCGAAGCATGCGTGACCAAACAGCAGATCTGAATTGCGGTCCGTGATCTGAAATGACTTTACTAACGTGTCCAACTTCACGTAGAATTTTTTTAACAAAGGCGTTGGATACAGACCACCCAGTGGCTTTACGTAACGGTGTGAAAGAAACAAATTTTGAAGTAAGTTCAACAGCGACTAGAACGTACGAAAATCCATTAGATGTTCTGACAAGCGGTCCCAAGAGATCAACAGCAGCAAATTCTTTTAATTTAGAAGGAATGATAGGAAACAGCGGAGCACGATGGGAGATAGTAGATGGTTTCGCCTTTTGACAAAGTTTACAAATAGACAAGACTCTTCGAATTCTCTTTTCCATATTGTTAAAATAACAAGACGTTCGAAGAATATGATAACATTTTCGTGGGCCAAAATGAGCATAGCTGAAATGAATGTACCAAATGAGCTTATTAACAAAATCGTCAGGAATGCAAAGTACCCATAGCTTGTCATCAACAGTGCAGCGTTTGAAGAGTATGTTGTTTCTAACCAGATAATAATGCCGAATCTGTGTTTGTGTCTTTCCATGCCATTTGCTCTTGATGTCTTTCCAAATCGGATCTTTATCTTGTTCATGAGCAATGTCCTTTAAAGATGTGGTGATGAAGTTTTCAAAGGCGACTTTCTGAATGTAAAGAATACTGAAATTTTTCTCGAGGTTGCCTCTGTGTTACTTTTCTCAAGCCCAGCCGGTGCGCGTGACAATGCGTCCGCAACAATGTTCTCCTTGCCGGGAATGTAGACTATTGTGAAGTGGAATTCTTGCAGAAACAATGCCCAACGTTTTAACCTGTCATGACGTAGTTTTGAAGACATAAGAAATTGTAATGCACGATGATCACTGTATACTTTTACGTGATTACCAGAAAGAAAGAAACGGAACTTGTTAAATGCCCAAACGATAGCTAAAGCTTCTAATTCAGTAACGGAATAATTTTTTTTCAGATTTTGTTAGCACTCGGCTAGCAAAAGCAATGGTTTTCTGAATGGTAGTGTCATTTTCTATGGCTTCTTGAAATAAATGGGCACCAAGACCGACTTTAGAAGAATCCGTGCTAAGGCAGAAATCTTGTGACACATCTGGATGAGCTAGTGTTGGCGCGTTAAGTAGCGATTCTTTCAAAGAATTGAATTCCAATTGCGCTTGTTTGTTCCAGTTCCAAATAGTATTTTTTCCAGTGAGAGAACAAAGTTTTGGTGTAACAAGAATTTGCATATTCAGAAAACGACGGTAAAAATTTACGAGACCTAGAAAACTGCGGACTTGTTTTTTTGTGGATGGAACTGGAATGGCTCTGATTGCTTCTAACTTTTCAGGATGCGGCTGAATGCCTTCAGAAGAAATAATATGTCCCAAAAACTTCACCTTTGTCCTACCGAATTCAGACTTTTCCAAGTTAACTGTAATTCCAGATTCTGCAAAAATACGTAACAAACTGATGAGGATGCGATTATGTTGTGCCCATGAGGCTTCTGCTATTAGAATATCGTCCACATATAAGGTGATGTGACGTCTGAAGAACTCGTGTAATATGGAATTTAGCCCGTGAATGAATGCTGCCGAAGAAATGTTCAAACCAAAAGGAAGTTTCCGAAACTGATAACAAACGCCGAAACAAAGGAAAGCTGTGTATTTTCTACATTCTGGATGAAGTTCGATCTGATAAAAGCTGGATCTGAGATCAATGGAAGACAACACTTTTACACCATTAAAATTTTGAAGAAGTTCTTCCAACGTTTGCGGCCTGTATGTTTCAGGAATAATGATAGTATTGATTTGTCTCGAATCTAAGACAAGCCTAATCGATCCATTTTTCTTCTCAACAACATGTAATGGATTGTTGTATGAGCTTACTGCGGGCTCAATAATGCCCTCGTCAAGCATAGATTGTATTTCTGTTCTAACACGGTCCCTATAATGTGCTGGAATTATGTATGGTCTAACACAAAATTTAGTATGCTTACGAACACGAAATTGGTATTGAAATCCCTTGATTGTTCCTGTTTTGTGAGTAAAAACTGTGGAATGTGCTTGTAAAATCTCAAAAAGGTCCTGCCTATCACTGTCATTACAATTGCCAATTGTTTGAATTTTATTCTGAATTAACTCATTAGTTTCAAATATGCCGTCGATATCATCCCTGTCAGTACTTGCAGAGTGATTGTTAGTGTATAGGTCCGTAGAAAATTCCGAACTGTTGTCTAACAAAAGGTAAAGCCGATTAATTTCCTCGTCATGGTTTGAGAGCCAATCTTCAAATTTCAAAGCTATTGACTTACCTTCTTTCTCTAAACTTATTTCAGCATCGTGAAAGTTTAAGATTGCTTTGTATTCATTCAAAAAGTCTACTGCCAGTATAATTTCCGTCGACAATAATGGAACAATAAGGAAGCTCATAGAGAAGCTGTGGCTTTGACAAAAGAATTCTAAATTGGTTTGTTGGCGTACATCTAAACTTTTTCCAAGGATTGCACCTTGTAATTTAATCTTACGTAACGGAAGTGTGGGGCAATCGTTCGATTTGTTGCATTTGCTAAAAGCTGTTTCACTAATTACTGAAATGGGACTGCCAAAGTCAAGTACTGCCGTAAATTTTACGTCATTTACATTAATGTGAATCACAGGATATGCAATGTTGTTATGTTTTACCTCGTGTTCCTGGAGTAAGATGTCCCTAATTTTTTCCATTTTTACGTAATTACTAGCTACGGCAGCTGCGTCGTCAGTTTCATAAGTACGTTTAGTGGCTGCCAGCGGTATGAGTCATTGCCTATTGTGTCTTTGTTGGCGCGCGTCGTTATTGTGATTTGGAGACCTAACTTCTACAAATTCACCTTGTCGAGAGGGCCCTGCTCTGTTTGAATCCCGCCAGTTCTGATGCAATTCAGGTCTGTCGTTACGATCATATCGTCTGTCGTCATGTCGGTAGATTCCATAGTTTCTTTCTTGTCGGTCACGTGGTGGAGAATTTCTCCCTGAATCGTAACTGCGCGCTGGACCGTTGCATCTAAAGTTATTCTGTCTCCCTTGATAATAATTATTTTGGTTCCCATTTTGTCTGTTTCTCTGATTGTCTCTGTGACAGTCACTATCGCGGAGAGGTCATCTTTCCCTGTAATTATTACTACTATGCCAACGGTTGTCATACGGGTGGTGTCTGTTTTGGTCACGATTTACGTTTTAAGAATAGCCTTGTCGTGTATTATTTCTGTCATCGCGAAATTGTGACAGATGTGACCTGTAATTTTTGTGCTCCTGTTTTCGCGTTCCGCGACTGTCAGTGTCAATTTCCAGTCCTTGTAACAGTCCCTGAAAAGTTTCACTATCGTCTTTGCAACGTCCTGCTAAAATAATATGTCGTAAATTCGATTAAGCAAATGCGGATGAGTTCTGAGGGGCTGTATGGGTTTGAAAGATACGGATTCTTATGCAACATGTCTTTAAAATATTTCACAAGACTGGAAAATTCAGATTGTTCGAAATTATTTCATCATTATGATGATATGTTTTACTCGGTCTTGCGTAGCTTGAGACCAATATGCTGAGAGGAAGGCATGATAAAATTCTCCTTCACTGTGACAATCGTGAATGACCGATCGCATTCTTCCAGCTGGTTCATTCTCTAAGTAGCCACACATAAATTCTAATCTGTGTTCTAACGACCAGTTGGGAGGAAAACAATGAGAGAATTGATGGAGCCATGCTTGTGGATGAATGTCGTTGACAGAATTCTTAAATGTTTTGAATTTACGTGTCGTAATGAACAGCTTATAGTCAAAATCATCATGTCGGCGAGTCGCATGTCGGTCATTGTTACGTCATTTCGGCGGTTCCATCTCAAAATTCGGTGTGCCTTGCCAATTTCTTTCATAATTTCCGAAGTGTCCTGTGTTATTATTTTGTGGTTGTTCCGTAATTCTAAGTCCCTCTTCCCGTGTTGGAGCGCGAGTGTCCTCTGAAATATGTAATTTTTGGATTACTTGTGGCAACTGATCTTGTACTTCCCGGATTTCTCTTCGGTGTTGCGTATTAATTTGATTCTGATTTTGTTTGAATTTCTTAATTTGTTCATACTCTTCTGTGTCAGTGATGGCTACAGGTCTTTTCGCATTCAGATCATCATCTACCTTTGTAGATAAGTTAGTGAACAGATCCGAAAGTTCGGCTACTTTCTCCGATAGTGTACTTATTTCCTCAGTGCGTTTTTCTGAACCAAGTTTTATAGTATCTACTGTGTCCTTTACGTGTTCCTGAGTTTTTGCAAGTTGCGTAACCGAATCGGTAGATGCAACTGAGTCAATTTTAGCTTGCAAGGTGTCGTGATTTTCATGAACAATTGTTTGCAGTTCTTTTATGGCTGCTTCGTGATTCTGTAATGCATTTTCATGCCTCGAAAAAATATGTTGAAAATTCTCATAAATTTGTGTTTTTACGTCATTGCAGACTTTTAGACATTTCGATTCAATCTTATGTAACTCAGTAGTTAAAACTTCACGTATTTGTTCAAGTGTGGTGTCTAACTTTTGAAGCTTTTGCTGTGTTTGTCTCTGATTTTGTTCCATTGTGTCTAACTGTTGCTGTGTATGTCTCTGGTGTTGTTCCATTGTGTCTAACGTTTGAAGCTTTTCCTGTGTTTGTCTCTGATATTTTTCCACTGTGTCTAACTTTCGAAGATTTTGTTCCATTGGGTCTAACTTTTGAAGCTTTTGCTGTGTTTTTCCCATTTGTTGTATTAATTGTAAAAACAATGCACTGGTGTCTGAAACATGTTCCTCAGTGCTTTTCAGCAGTGAATTTGCACCGGCAACATTCACGTTTTGACAAGCAGAAAATGTGTCTTGACTTATTTGAGAAAACGGCGAGGACCCAAAACCTGAATCAACAGTATTTGCGAGATTGTGTCCTGTCATTTCGGATTCCTGAGGCGAGCTATTGCCGACCGATCAATCGATAATGCTTCCCTGTTCACTAATTGTTTCACTGTCTACGCCATTATTTGCCGCCCGCTCCATTTCCCTATGCACAATTACCAAATCACTAGTTTGAACATTAGTTAATTCATCACACAGTGGCGCTAACACACTGCTTTCGTCTTCACTGTCATTTCTCAGTTTACTTTGTAGCCTAGTATTACGTTTTTCACACGCCATTATTGTCACAATATCTCACACGACAACACAGAAAAGCACAATTTGAAGAGCAAAATGAGAAAACACATTAACATAGCACTGAAAATAATATCTAGTTAATTGCAAGCGCAGCTGCGAAATACTTGGTGCAAACCTACATGCATGCCACAACAACAATGAAAGACTGCAACTACAAAGGAGATTCTCTCTACAATTACGCGCTAGCAATAAACAATAGCTACACTAATTACACAAACTACAAGAAAAAATCAGAAGATTCCAGTGAGGTATCCTCGGCTAAGGGTCGACATATGAAACTTCCCCTTAGAACAATTTATGCAAGACTGTGCTTAAACTGACACACAATATTTTTTAGCGCAAAGCAATCTGACTTTCAAAAATCTCTACAAAAGAATGGCCCTGACTAACATTAACATATACCTTTCACAAATCACTTACCTCACCAAAATCTTCGTTACTCGAACTACTGAAATACAGCGAGCGCCACTACTGCCAGCTAAATCAAAGATTCAAACTACTGAAGGCACTAACTACTGATGGGCATAGTTAGCAAATGAAAGATTTTGATAGAGAACAAACAATATATATAGCAGTTGATGACATCCAGTATTACAAATTTCAAAACTCCGCCATCTCTCTCCCCACATCCACCACTGCTGGCGGCTCACCTCCAACTACGCAATGCTATGCGCTGTTAACAGCCAACAGCCCAACACTACAATGGCGAATATTACAACAATGCCAAATAGCCACAGACTGCACACAGCACAGCCAGTGATTTTCATACAGAGCGCTACGTGGCGTTACCAATACAGCCTACTTACAAGATCACAAGCATAGGTGCTGTAGTGTGAATTTCTGAACCAATGAGTGACGACATGCATATACAGTGTACCAATGCCTGGCCAGTTAAATAGCATACTATAAGTGGTAGTGTAGAAGTTTTGACAGGTCCCCCCTCCCCAACGTTCTGGGGCGTCGAGTGTAATTTCTGGTCGTCACTGTGGCGAAAATTGTGCATCCTCCACCACAGGCGGTTGTTTTCTAGGAGTGGAGAGGAATGCGAGGAAGATGAGACGGTGTTGACATTCCTCGCCAGAAAATCACATACAGAGACGGAGCAGAGACCAGTGGCCGAGAAGTTACATCGAGAGACAGAAGCGGCCGGCCGGTGGCAGCCTGGCCCAGTTCTCGCTGACTCGTTCGAGTAAGAGTCGCTTTTTAGCGCTAGCGCTCCTTTTGCTCTGTGCAGCACACAATCTGTGGGGTAAATCCCCCAACTTGTGTAGTTTTTTCAGTGTCTTTACTTATCTGGATCCTGGATTCGGTTTTAACTTGCGACTACGGACAACACGGATTTTGGAAAGCCTGTCGTACAGCCACAGCACTCTCCTGTTCGATTAGAGACATCCACCACTTGTTAGCAGAAAGTTCTGTACCAGGTCAGTTTCGCTCAATCACCATTTATTGTACTTTTGAGCACACCAGCTTGCGTTCCGTCTGGGAACATAATTTGTCAGATTTTTTCAGAGGCATAGTTCTTTCAGTGAGCTTCAACAAGTACGCAATCATATCTGTCTCAGTTACGAGACAAAATTCATATCAATTCTGAAGAAATTTACAGAAAATAAACCCAGTGTTTAAAAGTATTGATTTCTTTTCTCTTTTTTATTCTCCTACTGCAGTTCAGGTTAGGCGTTCCTCATTAAGTAATAATTATGAGAGATTTTTTTCTGCATTACTGAATTTTGCTGTTACTGTGAGAGCGTTCTGTCCTCTGCGGGACATTATATGTGTGGTAGGAAATTTAATTAATCTGTATGAGAAACGACTAATGGCAATTGCTGTCATTTGCATTTAATGCACTCTTGACATGACACGGATTGCTCAGTTAGTGTGAAAGGCAATTTGTGAGCTTAAGGCAACATAAGGCTTAAACCAGATTGCATATCGTTTGTGTGTTGAGAAAGCAGATGGCATTCACCAGTACCGAGCCCCAGCGCGTCACGCACTCAGCAAAAATTCCTACAAGTGGTGAGTGACGGAGGACGTAACACCCCTTTCTTTCGAGAGCGGTTCCACATGTGGAAACGAGGTTTGCAACAAATCACAGCACGCTAAGGGGCATGAACTTTGGTGTGTGATAAAAGTGTCTTACTCTTTCACTAAAGAGCTAAAGAAACTGGTAAACCTGCCTAATAGCGTGTAGGGTCCCCGCGAGCACGCAGAAGTGCCGCAACATGACGTGGTATGGACTCGACTAATGTCTGAAGTAGTTCTGGAGAGAACTGACACCATGAATCCTACAGGGCCGTTCATAAATCCGTAAGAGTATGAGGGGGTAGAGATCTCTTCTGAACAGTCATCCCAGATATGCTCAATGAAGTTCATGTCTGGTGAGTCTGGTGGCCACCGGAAGTGTTTTAATTCAGAAGAGTGTTCCTGGAGCCACGCTGTAGCAATTCTGGACGTGTGGGGTGTCGCGTTATCCTGCTGGAATTGCCCAAGTCCGTCGAAATGCACAATGGGCATGAATGAATGCAGGTGATCAGACAGGATGCTTACGTACATGTATCTAGACGTATCAGGGGCCCATATCTCTTCAACTGCACACGCCCCACACCATTACAGAGCCTCCATCTGATTAAAAAGTCCCCTGCTGGCATGCAGGGTCCATGGATTCATGAGGTTGTCTCCATAACCGTACAGGTCCATCCGCTCGATACAATTTGAAACGAGACTCGTCCGACCAGGCAACATGTTTCCAGTCATCAACAACAGTGTTGACGGGCCCAGGCGAGGCGTTATACGTTTTGTCGTGCAATCATCAAGTGTACACGGGTATGCCTTCGACCCTGAAAGCCCATATCGATAATGTTTCAGTGAATGGTTTGTACGCTGACACTTGTTGATGGCCAAGCATTGAAATCTGTAGCAGTTTACGGACGGGTTGCACTTCTGTAACGCTGAACGATTCTCTTCATTCGTTGTTGGCTCCTTTCTTGCAGGATCTTTTTCCGGCCACAGCTATGTCGGACATTTGATGTTTAATCGGTTTTCTGATATTCGCAGTACACTCTTGAAATGGACGTACTGGAAAATCCCCACTTCATCGCCACCTCGGAGATGCTGTGTCCCACTGCTCGTGCGCCTAACCCTCGAGCGCCGACTGTAACACCACTTCAAACTCGCTTAAATCTTGATAACCTGCCATTATAGCAGCAGTAACCGATCTAACACCTGAGCCAGACACTTGTTGTCTTACACACACGTTGCCGACCTCAGCGCCGTATTCTGCCTGTTTACATACCTCTGTATTTGAATACGCCTGTCCATACCAGTTTCTTCGTCTCTTCAGTGTATGTAGATCATGATATTAAGCAAGTATGATTTTCCTAATGGAGTGATATATTTTTCTTTAATGGCATCCGAAAGCGCTAAAAAAGATGGGTACACTGATATGAAAAAATGGCTCTCAGCAGTCCCCTAGACTTAGGAATACTTTAACTTAACTAACCTAAGGACATGCGACCGTAGCAGCAGCGCGGTTCCGGACTGAAGCACCTAGAACCACTCGTCCACGTTGAATCTCTTTGTAAAATAATCTGAGAAATCTACAAAAATTAAAAGCAATGTGGTCAGAGTCACCTATTGCAATGTAAACACCGCCAAGCAGAGCTCTCATGTGAAGTTCCGTCGCTGTAAGCAACAAGACAAGCCTTTGTTTGTAAGATAAAACTTCATTTCCTATACGACATAGATACAGGGTCAGCCATGATTTTTCGAGATATACTAGCTTCTGGGTTATCAGCTGGGCCTTACAAAAACTACGGCAAATTTTTGTATACTTCCAGGTTTTTGTGGAAAAAAATTTTTTGTCAGGGAATTTTCCATTTAATTCCTCCTCGTTGTTGCATACTTTTCAAAGCCGACACAGAAATGTCGGTCATTTATACCCCATAATGAAAAACGGCCCTAATCAAGGCGAAAAGAAAACTACATATTAACTTCCTTAGATTTGAAAAAATAAGAATATTTGACCTGTCTTTACCTAGAGACGACTGGAAGCATCTTAAAGCAAGCCACCAGCTGCGGGAAAAATGTATCTATAAATGCTACTCGGAAATGTGATTAGACTTGAAAGGGTCCTGTAGCCACCTTTCATTAGTCCGGTAGCCCATTTTCATTACCATTTCTCTTTCCTCCCTTGTTTCTCTTTTCTCATAATTATCATAGTGGTGTGATTGAATGAATGTGATTGTGTGTCACGTTGCTAGACGGTGCAATAGTCTGCTACAGAAAGTCTGCAATAGTCGTATAGATTCAGTAGGAGTGTACAGAATAGCCAACTCTCGTAGTGGTCAAGTAGGCAAAGAGGTTTGCGCTACTGGTGAGAAATCCACCTGCGTTAGGTTGGTGGTGGAAATGGTATCTTCGGGTTTTCCGGGCCACGCGGAGCGTGGAATAGGCTGGAGAAGAAAAAGGGACGCAGTCTGCCGCCGCTACGTGAAGCGTCCACAACTGTGCTCCAGTCGAAGAAGGGTGAGTTAGACTGACCGCGTGGAGCGTTGTTACTCGGCGAGGGGAGAGCTGTTAGCTTTTGGTCTCGCTTTTCAAATCTGGAAGATTGCTTTGCCTTGCTGCAGCAAGGAATGCAAAACTTTGGCAGATTTTTCTTTTAGCAAATTACTGTAGCAGACTTGGATCCGCCGGAAGAGCGCCACACAAAGGTGTCGATAAGAAGTGAGCACTCGCTTCTGTATGAATGTCTGTTTGCCTTCAGCTGTGCCTGCACAAGCTTTCACCTTTCTAAATGTTTAGAGCTTTGCCTTCTCGTAAATTTTCCTTGCTTTATGTGCCTTTCGTCCGTGGGGAGCCAACCACGTGGTAGAACATTATAGTTGTTGGGCTACCGACATCACTAACTGTCCGATCGCATGTTTGTTTTAGATAATGTTAACATGATTGTGTGATGTGATATTGTTGGAATTTGGCACTATACCTAGAAATTGTGTCTCCACAAACCACGTGTTATCAGGAATCGTGTACATACTTCACATCCTTATCTTAGGAATAAATGATTTTATCTACAATTTTCTCTTGTGTTCCGAGATTACGTTTTTGCACCTAAGCCACTCACCTCGTAGCTTTCCCGTTAGCACATCCAATGCGTTTCCTTATGCACAGGTCCAGTGATTAGTGTCCCCTTGTATTTTATAACAAATGCTTTAGATTAAGTCTTATTTTCAGGTGTGTTGCTGGGAGCTGATCTGATCTTCTGCATGTGCTATTTTATTTCAAATGTTTGATTGTCGTGAACAGTGCACGGGGAACACTATTAATTGCATCGTATCCCCTATGAGCGACTTCACAACGTATGCATTTATGTGAGTTTTTGGTCTGTGATCAAATTAATTTATTTTCCGACTCGACCAAATCTTTGATTAGTTGTATGGTTAGAGTCGGTGGCGACCCTACTCTTCTCACGTTAATTTCATAAGCAATAAGTATTTCCATTCCCAATAATAAGGAATGGAATGCGCAATCTTTTAGAAGAAAATATTACCGGATCTCGAAATATGCATGTAAATAATAAACAGGCTACAGTGAACAAACCACTACCTGTCGGTATCCATTCACAAATTCTCACGAGTTCCACAGCAGGTACCAGTGACAGTAATAGATTGCAGTATGTAAACATACCCATAGCTCCAATGTTCCAATACCTGAACAATTACCTGCTGGAATTACAGGTAACTGCAATAACAACATAAATACGATCGAAAATGCTACAAGTCTGTCAACTACTTTTGCAGACGAAGGTTTCCTGAGACATCGACAATTTCCTACATTTACTACCGAAGGTAAAAGAATGAATCCCGTTGTATTTATTAGCGGTTTTCGTCATGTATTTCCATGCAACTGGACGGAAGCACAGAAAATCAGATTTGTCGTGGGATATACGCAAGGCGATATGCTCTTATGGGCAACTGAAGTGGCCGAATGTTGCAACACTTATACCCAATTTAAACGAGCTTTCTTCGACAAATACAGGTCTGAGGAAGTGCAAGAAAGGCTCAGACGAGTTGTTTTCAACCCTGCACCATTCAATGGCAAATAGGGCAGTCTACGTGGATACTTTGAAAAATACCTGAACAAGACACGCTATTGGACGAACCAAATATCGCAGGTAGACGTGTTAAAAATTTTGAAAAGTCGTTTACCGTCGTACACTAGAGAAAAATTAGTTATAGCGCCCGAGCACGACACTGAATATTTTCTGTCAGTGCTCGACTTAATCTATGAGGAAAGACCGGGACCGCATGGATCAAAAGAAAATCAGGCACAACAGCAACATAATTACGTAAATCAGTTAGCAAAACGTGATTTAAACACATAGCAAGGTTGGTAAACACAACAGCAAAATTACGTACCCAGAGGTAATGAGTGCAGTAACGGGAACGGAAAAAACAAACGATTTAAAAGAAATTTCCAAAACAACAGGTGTCGTTTCAACGCACGAGTGAATTACAATTCACCATCACAAGGCCCTATGCCGAATATGAATAGAAACAGTCAACCGCAGCAGTGGCCGACGCACGGCAACAATGCCATGCCTTACATTGTACTGCAGCCGACCTTTGGGCAGCAAAATAACTGCGCAGCAGCTAAGGGCACAAACTGGCGAAGTATACACACAGTGCAACTCATTGATATTTCTCCAGGTAATGAACTAAGTCATACTACGCCGTCGCAAAACACCGACCGGTCGTAGCTAAGCCCCAGGCTATTGACCTCTCAGGGAGTGGGAGCAAGGCAGAACTACAAACATGTTTCATAAGATTTGACAAACGAGGTGACATCAGGGATGATTTGTATCAGCATGAGTTAGATATAGTAGATAAAGTCGAGGAAGAACAAGTACAAGCAGTCATTAAGTTGAAAATATTTAACGTTGGCACACAGTTAATTTTAGATACATGTTCAACTGCCAACCTAATGTCAAAGGCATTTTCTTGTGAATTGAAGAAGAGAGGCAAGTTCCCAAAATTTCCTGTACAAAATTGCAAGGTGCAAACTGCTACAGGCAGTAAGGCTAAATTGGTTAAGCATCAGCCACTTATTCCAGTGCAAATGGAACATTTTACAGTGAAGTGAAACTTTCTTGTAATTGACAGACTTATAGTTAAGTGTGTTATTGGCATGGACATGTTTAGGACGTACAAAACACAGATTGACATAGATAATTTAAATGCCACTTTCATGTGAAGGATCAGATCTTTTCTATTGATTTAGTCTAAACAACTGATAAAAGTAACAAAAACAAACCTCATTCAAATGTAGTAGTACAATATTCCTTTCCAGCTGTGCATTTCACAAACAAATTTGATATTGAACAAGAAGCGAACACGGTGGTTAGTAGAGCAGAAACTAAGTGAATCACAGGTACTAAATGATATCCAACGACAAGAACTTTCTAACTAGTTATTTAAGTATGCCAATGTTGTCAGTAAGGAGCCAGGAGTAATCATAGACTATGAATATGAATTTGAAGTCTATTCATATGAGACATTTTGTGTAATGTCATATCCTATTCTATGGGCACAACGAGAGGTAGTAAGGGAAGAGGTCAATCATATGATTAAATGGGGAATTATACAACCTCAATTTTCACCCTATTGTAGTCCAATATTACCAGTAAGCAAACCAGATGGTTCTGTAATATTAGTTCTCAATGCTAGATGTAGAAATAATATTATAGTACCAGTACGCATAAGACCAGACTACATGGACGAACAGCTTCGAAAGTTTTATAATACAACATACACTCCTGGAAATTGAAATAAGAACACCGTGAATTCATTGTCCCAGGAAGGGGAAACTTTGTTGACACATTCCTGGGGTCAGATACATCACATGATCACACTGACAGAACCACAGGCACATAGACACAGGCAACAGAGCATGCACAATGTCGGCACTAGTACAGTGTATATCCACCTTTCGCAGCAATGCAGGCTGCTATTCTCCCATGGAGACGATCGTAGAGATGCTGGATGTAGTCCTGTGGAACGGCTTGCCATGCCATTTCCACCTGGCGCCTCAGTTGGACCAGCGTTCGTGCTGGACGTGCAGACCGCGTGAGACGACGCTTCATCCAGTCCCAAACATGCTCAATGCGGGACAGATCCGGAGATCTTGCTGGCCAGGGTGGTTGACTTACACCTTCTAGAGCACGTTGGGTGGCACGGGATACATGCGGACGTGCATTGTCCTGTTGGAACAGCAAGTTCCCTTGCCGGTCTAGGAATGGTAGAACGATGGGTTCGATGACGGTTTGGATGTACCGTGCACTATTCAGTGTCCCCTCGACGATCACCAGTGGTGTACGGCCAATGTAGGAGATCGCTCCCCACACCATGATGCCGGGTGTTGGCCCTGTGTGCCTCGGTCGTATGCAGTCCTGATTGTGGCGCTCACCTGCACGGCGCCAAACACGCATACGACCATCATTGGCACCAAGGCAGAAGCGACTCTCATCGCTGAAGACGACACGTCTCCATTCGTCCCTCCATTCACGCCTGTCGCGACACCACTGGAGGCGGGCTGCACGATGTTGGGGCGTGAGCGGAAGACGGCCTAACCGTGTGCGGGACCGTAGCCCAGCTTCATGGAGACGGTTGCGAATGGTCCTCGCCGATACCCCAGGAGCAACAGTGTCCCTAATTTGCTGGGAAGTGGCGGTGCGGTCCCCTACGGCACTGCGTAGGATCCTACGGTCTTGGCGTGCATCCGTGCGTCGCTGCGGTCCGGTCCCAGGTCGACGGGCACGTGCACCTTCCGCCGACCACTGGCGACAACATCGATGTTCTGTGGAGACCTCACGCCCCACGTGTTGAGCAATTCGGCGGTACGTCCACCCGGCCTCCCGCATGCCCACTATACGCCCTCGCTCAAAGTCCGTCAGCTGCACATATGGGTCACGTCCACGCTGTCGCGGCATGCTACCAGTGTTAAAGACTGCGATGGAGCTCCGTATGCCACGGCAAACTGGCTGACACTGACGGCGGCGGTGCACAAATGCTGCGCAGCTAGCGCCATTCGACGGCCAACACCGCGGTTCCTGGTGTGTCCGCTGTGCCGTGCGTGTGATCATTGCTTGTACAGCCCTCTCGCAGTGTCCGGAGCAAGTATGGTGGGTCTGACACACCGGTGTCAATGTGTTCTTTTTTCCATTTCCAGGAGTGTATTTCAGTATACTCGCTCTCAAGATGTCCTACTGGCAAATAAAGCTCCACGAAGAAAGTCGACAATACAAGCATTTGTTTGTGGGGGCAAAAGTTACGAATTCTGTGTTCTACACTTTGGACTGAACATTAACACAGGAGTGTTTATACCTGCGTTGGACAAGGTTTTAGGCTCAGAATTGCTTAGCAAAGTCACTGTCTATGTAGACGACCTAATAGCCACACCTACTTGGTTAGAATATATCAGGCTCATTGAACAGGTGCTTCAACGATTTGCAGATTACGGAGTAACAGCCAATTAAAAAGAGTCTAGTTTTGGTAAGGAGCAAGTCAAATTTTTGGGACATGTTGTGTCAGAACAAGACATATTACATTATCCGAACAAACTTGGTGCCATAAGCAATTGTCCAGCTCCAAGGAATAAAAAACAACTAAAAGCCTTTTTAGGACTAGCTTCGTTTTTTTATAAATTCGTACCGCAACAACTGACGAACAGTGATGAATTGCTCAACTTGTTACGAGAAAATAGGCTTTGGTTATGATATGATAAGTGTCAAGAGGACTTTAATAACATTAAGCAGGCATTGGTAAATGAAAACGTTCTTAGCCACCCTGACATGTCCAAGGATTTTTGTCTATGCACAGATGCCTCATCTCAAGGGCTGGGGCATGCTTATTCTACATGCGAGAGGAAGAAGGTAAGGAATTACCCAAGGGCAACAGTTTTGCTAGTCGCACGTTATCAGAAACAGAAAGGTCTTACTCGGTGTCGGAACTGGAAAGTTTAGCAGTAATATGGGCATTTAAAAAGTTTCAATACTTTTTGTGGGGCAAGAATATCAAAGTTTACTGTGACCACTGGTCACTGTCGTTTCTTTTACCATGTAAACTATTGCACCATAGATTATCTAGATGGTGTCTATATTTACAAGAATTCAATTTTGAGATCATTTCTATTAAAGGAATTCAGAACGTTATTGCAGACGGCTTGTCTAGGCCACCAGTAGGTTTAGAGGAATTTAGTGAATTAACAGAGCAAGATGCAGAAATCAAAACGTTATTAATGCAAGGTACAACGCAACAGCCTCATTATCATAAGTTTTGAAAGCAGATGAAAATTATACAACAGCAGGATCGCAGATGGAATTAAGTCATGCAAAACCTTAAGCAAGATGAAGCTGGGAAGGTAAGTAAATGGTATCAGGAGTATAAGGGCGTTTTGTTTCATAGGACACATGAAAAATCTGATCAATGGTTTGTGTGTATCCCGGAAGATTATATCGACGAATTTATAAGAAACGCCCATGAAGTATGGGAAAATTATGGAGTGAGCAAATGTACTGCAAAAATTGCAACGTTTTGTTATTTTCCCAATCTAAAAAGGTATTTAGAAAGTGTGTAATGTGTCAAAAATCAAAACAGTCCAATGTATCAAAATATACTGAGCTACACCCAATACTCACAAAAAACCCTCTAGATATTGTATCCCTGGACATAGCTGGTCCATATCCAAGAAGTAAAGGAGGAGTAAGATATGTAGTAGCACTATATGATATTTTCTCGAAACATATCAAAATGTATTCCATTTAAAATGCAACAGCCACACATATCAGAAAAAGAATTGAGGGAGACTATTTGAGAAGAGTAGGTAAACTAAAGGTACTACTAACTGATAGTGCTTCATATTTCGTTGGGCGGAAGTGGAAACAATTTATGACCTCACAGGGCATAAAGCATATGTTAGTAAGCTTTCTTCACCCAGAAGCAAGCCCAGTTGAAAGAGAATTTAACCGGTTTATTAGGACATACAACCCTCACAAACATACCCAATGGGTAGAATATGTAACGACTTTCATGCAAGTTGTCAATAACCTTCCAGATTCTTCAACAGGTTCTACACCTAGTGAATTGATGTTCCGTACAAAGCAAACGAATGAGTGGTAGTCCTCTTACGCACTCACCCTAAATCGACAAAATTTGGCAATCTGAATAAGAAGTGGCAACTACTCTATTCAGGACTATATGTAATTTCCAAAATACAATATCCTGGGACGGACAGATCAGCCTATGATAAAACAGGAAGAGACAAGGGTCTCTACTCTCACAAGGATATAAAAGCCTTTATAGAATAACGAAGCGTGTTAACATTCTTTTTCACAAGATAATTGTACATAGTGTACATAATTCTAAGTGTAAGTTTTCTTCTAGAGTGTATGTTGAGATAAAGTAATGTGTATAGACATAAGCGACTCTTTTGATTTGTGAGAAGTAACATACCGCTTCCTTCGAAGCGAAAGTATAAACGAAATTAGCTTATGGCTCAGCTGTCGCGCGCTCAACAATACGCGCTGACGTTAGTAGCAAGAGAGGAGACATTAACGTGCACGCATGAGGGACAGACTGGCAGAAGGCGCAGACAAAATAGGAATGCAATATGCACCTAACTTAAATACAAAGTAATCGGAATACTACGTAAATACATCTGCTGTCTAAGAACTAAGGAACCTATTGATATACGTAAACAGAGATTTAACTGAATTCTAAGCTATATACAACACATTTACAACCGAAAGGAAACATTATGAAAAACTGTACGAGACGTGTAAGCTAAGGACGAACGACAAAATACCGCAAAAAATGTCATATAATTCTCTTTGCAGAGAAATTGATCATAAAGGGTAACAGAATAAACGAATGTCTGTGAATTTAAACAAAATATGGAAATATCTGCCGGCGTATGCCATAACCAATTGTATCAGTGGCCATTGAGCTAAGAAATGCAATTAGTTTTAAGTTTTTTTTTTTTTTTCTTTCAGCGACTAGTGCATCGTCACGGCGCAGAAGAAGAGAATTACGTCGAGAGTAGCAGGTACCAAATGAAGAAACGGGCCGAAACTCGGGTAAACAATTTAGTTATAAGTATATTTACGATAAAGGTCATAAGGCAAATTAAAAATGAAACATATATCGTCGCAGTGTGCCTCAGTGACAATTATCGCTACCTATTCGCTGCAGAGTACACACAAACATTTAAGCACGAGATTTTACAAAAACCAGTTAATTTCTTGTCGTCACACATGAGAGCTTGAATAATGACATTTCCAGGTATTTGAGAAAGATGAGCATACGATGATTAAAACATAAGATTTCACACTAAGCTATCCGTGAATTAAAGTAAAAAATACTAGTACATGAAGAAACAACCTAACACTTCGTCAATGATTAGTCGGTACACATTATTTCAATGAAGCAAAAGTTCCTTGGCAACTAGTTCATGATTGTACGAGTAACATTTCCTCATAAATCCTTGAACCAGTAGATGAGTATTTCCTTTCTTCCCTTCCACACAAAGGAGGGGGCGCCAATCGTAGTTAGGCCAGAAATGCGCGATGTTTTAGTCCCGTTTCCAATGTTTTTCTTCCTCCTCTACCGAAGAAAGAAGCTAGGTCCCATAAATGGTAAAAGCCTATCTATAAAATCAAGCAAAAATGTATCATACGCTTGTATTGTGTCATAAAAATGTTATATGTAATTAATTTGTATATGTGATGTGAACGAAGATAAGTTGAAAGTAACAAACAAACCGTAGCGACAGAAACAATTCAATAAAAATTTTTATGACGTTTTAAACTTTACGAAATTAATGTTCTTAATATAACTAATGAATGGAATGTCAGCCATAGGTATAAACTATCATGTTATGTATATTGTGTAACTAAATACCTGTATGAATTTTCATTCGAAACCAAACTCTACGTGAAGAAATGAACTTCAAAGACAAGCAATTTATACAATGTTTTGGACGGCTATATGTGTCTTTCAACAAGTACACGGTCAGGTGTGGTGCTCACAACGCTTGATAAATGGGGAAGTGAACTGTAGTTGTTCGAGCAGGTACTCACCTCATCGACGGATGCTGTTGGTCAGGGTTCTCTCGGCAGAAAATGCGACTACGACGGGTAGTAAAGGACGCCCGGGCAGTAAAAATGAAGATCTTCTGCGACAGCGTCGGATTTTGAACAATGAGCACACACACACTGCACCCAGAATGAAGACACAGCAATTCTTCGATACGTGGCACCCAGGTGAAAGTGTGACACTCAGTGTGACATCAACACCAAGAAAACGAGAGCACCCACGTGCAACTGTAGCATATAGTATGTTGACCGTTCCGGCAACTAGTTCTTCCCGCCAAATCAGCCAGTGCGCCAGCGCTAAACCCGGCAGCGAGAATGAAGGAAACTAGACAATATTGTTAGTCCGCTAAATTTAAATATGTAATGGACTCACATATTATGTATATAATATTTTAATTTCTTGTAGAACTTGAACATGCATAGGATAAGCTGACATGTCCATTACACAAAAAAAAAGAAGCGGTCAATCGACCGCTATCGACAAATGTAAGTAAAAAAAAAAAATTCACTGTACGTCTATACGTCAACGTACAGTGTGGGGCAATTGTATAAGTACATGATGAAAGACCCCCAGGATGCCGTAAAATTAAGATTCATATAAAAATAAATTGAAACACCGAGTAACCAGAGGGTTGGCAAATACGTTAACTATGAATGCAGGATAAGGTGCAGACAAACGAAAACAGTTTCTCATTCAATTTGTTGTACAGTTTTTTTGTTTCAGACAGACACCGTCTAACTCTCTCGTATGTAGAAGGACGATGAGGATGTGCGATTTTAGAGATGAAGTATTGCGATCTCGATGTATTATATGTGTGAGTGAATAATATAATGTTAAAGAACCGTACCAAGCATTTTGTTTGTTGAAGTAAGTGAAGAGGAAAATTACAGGAAGAGGATTCTCGTGTTTACGACAAGTGCCGGTGTCCCCGCAGTCCTCCGCCGCCTGCAGCTTCAACAAAGATGTAAGGAAGTCCGATGCCCAAAAGAATACCAGAAGCACAGAACATTTTAACAGCGCAATCACATTCAATTATAATTCATTTAATTTTTTTTTTTTTTTTTTTTGTATTACAACCACCAAGGAAAGACGCGAGAAATTAGGGCTCGTACAGAGGCTTATAGACTATTTTTTCTCTCTATTTTCTAGTGGAATAGGGAAGAAAATGACTAGTAGCGGCACGTGGCACGTTCTGCAATGCACTGTAAGGCGGCTTACGGGGTATGTATGTAGATTTGGAGAAGGTACGCAGATATCAAATGGACATTTGTGGTTTGGTCTTATGGGACCAAACTGCTGAGCTCATCGGCCCCTAAGCTTACACACTACTTAATCTTCATTAAACTAACCAACGCTAAGGACGACACACACAGCCATGCCCGAGGGAGGACTCGAACCTACGACGGGCGGAGCCGCCCGGACCGTGACAAGACCCCCAGACCGCGCCGCTACCGCGCGAGGGGCGCACTGCGACTTGGGGGATGAGAAAGCTGACCAACTGGCAAAGAACGCAACAAGGAATGGAATACACGAGAGCTGCACCCAGCAGATGATTTAATTACTGTAAACATGTCAATAGTGAGTCCAACAAGCAGTGGGAGGCCGAAGATCTGCACAATGGCAAGTCCACTCTCATTTACCAACGACCCTGTGATATGCTGAATAGTGAGATAGGAAATGAAACCCAACTGTAATATGGAGAAGCGGAAGTTCTTAAGAACTACTGTCACACTGAAATTGAACCACGACTGCTACCGTCAACAGCTCTATACTCTCCACATCATGCCAACATCATACTGCGACCGTGGCAAGATGCAGGCCGTCGACCTCGTATGCTGTGGATGATCTGGAACTGGCCCACATCTCCCTCGACAGTAATCAGTACTAGCATTTATAAATTGCTTGCAGAATTCGTGTTAAATGTTCGGTTGAAAATATAATCTTTCATTTTATGCTGTGTGTGTGTGTGTGTGTGTGTGTGTGTGTGTGTGAGTGTGTGTATACACTTCGATTTACTAAAAACCCATCAGTTAACCCAAAGGTCACTGTAATTACATGTTACTAGCGAACCTGGCAATGTTTGCAGCTTCTAAATATGTGTGGTAGTTGAATATACATCCTAATTTCCTGCTCCCATCTACATCTGTCTGTTACTCCTGCCCCCTGTGCCTGTCCTTCTCTTCTCTCTCTCTCTCTCTCCCCCCTCTTTGTCCACGTCTTCTCATGCCCTCTCTCTCTATTTGTCTCCTCCTTCCCCATCTCTATGTACATTTCCTCCCCCCTCTTTGTCCGTCTGCTCTTCCTCTGATCTTGAGTCATGTTTATTGTTATTGAAAACGAAGGCTCTACTGCGAATAGAAATAACCTAAAATGGATGGCTAAATCGATCTGGATTACTCGCATAAAGGTATGAGAGCTGCTGGATCTGTGAAGGTGGCAGAATCAATGACAGTATTTAGTATACATTTAATCTGTGGATGGGTGGGGTTACAAAGTTAGCCACAAGTACAGCTTCCCTTTATTTGTTACATTCGATTGCGAGGAAGAAAATCAAACAGCTCATTGTTATGTATACAATCCTTGTGTAAAATTATGTATAAGGACTGTGAGCGACGTGTGGGTGCTATTCTGTGATTCTGCGCAACGGCATAATCTGAGATGTACCCTTTACCCTGTGACTCCTGCAAGATGCAATTTCCACCCCCATGCTACTACAGAAATCAGAAAGACGCTCCTAACGTTCAGAGAAATGCCTGAAAAACTTTCAGCAATAAATATCTTCTAGAGTCGTCCAATGTAAGGAAATGATACCAAAATTCACAAAATTTCTTGCGTAGCTAGTGGGATACTTGGGTACTGGAGTAGTGCTAGTTAGTGTAAGAAAAACACGAAACTAACGAAAATTATTATTTTTTTTGTGCAAAAATTCGGAGAAATCACAATGGCACTTTAAGTTATGAGCTGAACAAGTTATTTCCGGTTCCGTTTGGGAATGTGAAGTTACCTCTTAAGGATACAATTCGCCAATGAAATTTCTGTATAAAGTTTAAGATTGTTATTGACTTGACAGAATGGCTGAGAGCGACACCTATTCAATTTGAATAATTATCCGTTAGAATGTTGCTAGTTATGCTCGAGGCTGTAGCATGTGAAATGCAGTGAAGTGTACTATTGTGGAGGAAATATGGGGCTCGCAAGAACTGTAGCACACAATACCGTAAGCTGCGATGACTGCTGCCTGCGCCGCTCGCTGCTGACAAATAAGATAACTCTCGTTCTATCTGGATTGACTTTCGCCAATCAAACTCTCACTACGCCTTGATGAAGTCAAGGACTCCTATTCGCTCCTAGTGTAACTATTGGTGTGGTACACTAGTCAGATAACCAGTCCACCGTGATGCCACTCAAAAATTCGCTCGCAGGTGTTTAACTATAACTCTGTCCCTTCACACCGCACAATAAGTGTGGCGGCCAACACAGTAAAAAATGCTTCATCGCAAGGACTCAGTATAGAGTCGCACTCCGATTCACTCTCGACAGAGGTGCTCTCCCAGTGAAGTACTGAGGAGAGACTTGTTCCTCGCTCTTTGAGTACACGTACGAACGCACACACTCTCATAACGTGTTTTCGCTCCAAGAGCGACAACGGAACAGCCCCTCTCCACGCCAGACGTTAAGGGGTATATCTTTCAGTCTCTTCCATTACTCCTTCAGCTCAAGGCGTCGGGAATATCGTCTACCAATCAGCATTGCTCTTCTTAAACAGAAGAATGACGTTTCGTTTAAGGCGACCAATCCGGAAATCTGTAGCATCGGCGTTTGGCATTTGATGTCTCCCTGTGAAAACCTCTGAAACTGTGTGCTATGTTTATAAAGAATGCGTAGGCTGGGCGCTCCCACACAATGTAGCGGAATTTGCTTTTAAGCCGAAAACTGGGTCGTTCTCCCTTTCACTCGGGCAAACGCTGTCTGCTCTACGGGCAGTCGCCGGCCGACGTAGATAGGCTGACTCGTCCTCTGAAGTGACCAGCCTCCTGGCTTGTGGTTTGCCTCTCCCGAACTAAAAGCTTTTGTGACCTTCCTGTCTTGAATGTTTGTGTGTACGCCAGCCTCGAGTATTTCAACCTCAGTGCGCACTTGCGATTTATTTGTTATTTGCATATCGTTTGCATGAATTCATACAACACTGACTTTATGCTATCGAGTTTGGGTTCGAATGATGCGTCTTGATGTGCAGAATATGATTGTGAGGGAGGAACATGTAAGCAGTGAAGGTCAGGAGACCACATCTTACAGGAGGAATAAATATGGGAGAAGCGATTTGTGTAATGGTTTAAATGCCTTGCTATCGTGGTTAAAACTGACTGCGAAAATGAAAACGAACCTGCACATCGTTTCACAGCATATAATTTTCTTACTTACAGTCAGAATTAACAGATAATTTGTGAAGTGTTGTTTAAAGACCAGCTGTTCTTCCAGACGTTTCTCGGAATATCGTCTAAAAATCTGAAGTAGAATATATATATAGTCTATGGTCGCCCTAATGTTTATTAGAGCACCAGAGCATAGCGTAAAATTTTTAAATAAATTGTTCAAGAAATTTTCGAGATTTTTAGTTATAGCGTAGTAGTATAGATTAATAATACCAATGAAATTTATATTTTAAATTCTTCAGAAACTGCAGAGAGGACAGACTGATGCCTTAAGGAAAAGGTAACCATGTAAGATCGGACTCTCTGTATTGGTGTACCCAGATGCGAATAAATCAATAAGAAAAGAAATACGTCCTACCGATTGTTGTTCTGCTAAGTAGTAATTTCTTTAGTAACACTGTGAAGCATACCCTTCGAATGTTCAAATCATGTATTAAAATTTGACTTGGACTCGGACCGCGAGATCGGGATGGACGCACCAGACGTGGCCGTCCAGAATACCTTGCTTTCGCGGCACAGATTTCTGCGTCTGTCGACGAGGCCCCCTAATGGCTAGCATAAATGTGTTCGCGGATTTCTCGTCCAGTTGTGTTGACGTTTCCCACGCTTTCCAACCACCGAAGTTGCTTTCGCACAAAGCTGCACGTTTGTTCTTGGTTTATTCCTCGAATTGCTATTGTGACTTTGTCTGCACGCTGTTGACGATTCTTGGCTTTCACGTTCTGTATTACTCTCGGTTTGTCCTTCCGGATTTGTGTGCGGTTTTGCCGCTCGATCCTTTCGTCCACCCTCTGTTTCCTCAGAAACCAACAGTAGTACTGCCACACTCGGTTTTGGTGTTGCAGGCGAGAAATAAATAAATAAATAAATAATAAATAAATAATAAGAATAAGAAACTATGACAAATATCTTATACAAATGCAAGAAAATTCCCACATTCAGAAAGCCATCGCTGAAAACAAACATGTGATAAACGAACACACACACATCAGTACGAGCTTCCTACCACAGTTAATAAAAGTGATGATAAGATAAAAATCGTCCGTATCACACAAGTAGCAAAAAGAAATATCTCCCCCTCCCTTCGCCTTCTGAACACACACACTCTCTCTCTCTCTCACACACACACTCATAAACACACACACACACACACACACACACAGTTCACAAATACTTCAAAAATTACACCCGAAAGTTGGCAACAACATTAGATAACAGAAACAAAAACATTGCATCAAAACAAGTGCTCAGTTACTAGTGCTGTGAAATGTGTAAAAAAAAACAAGTGGCAATTATAAAGATAGGAATGGAACCAAAAAAGAAACAGAAATGTAATATGTAGAAAATCGTCCAAGCAACCTGAGAGTAGAATTTAAATTATTACTACATCGTAGCAAAACCAACCACCAGAACCTATGGATACGTTGCCCCAGAATATAAAGTAAATAGTAAAAATATGTACATTTCCAGGACACTAAAGATGCCTTGCACAGAATAAGGGCGAAACGCGTATGGCACGAAAACTCTGTTTCATTCAGTTGTAGTGAGACTGTCCGAAAAGTAAAAATTATCTATTTACTGTGACGACTCAGTATTCTGCATGCGAATTCTGCTTGTGAAAGACAATGCGAAAAGAATCGATTTTACCTAACTTGAATAATGTAATCGAAAGCAGTGTTATGAGTGTCACTGAAATGCTCCTGGTTTGCTGCGTCTCACCATTACATCGAAAAGTGTTAGGTGAATGCGTCTATATTGAACCCCAGAGAAATGTCTGGTATACTGCTCGCTTTAGCGTGCTGCTCAGGGTAAAGGACGAGGCGAAAATGCCTTTTGCTTCAAAGCACGGTGAAACCGAAACGAATTCTGCCACCTACTGCTCTCAATGGTCAGCTCCGGTCAAAGTTTTTTTTGCCTTGCGGTAAGATAAACAAGCACGTCCTTACATGAACGCGTGGTGTCTGTTCTTCAGGACATGTCTGAAAGAAAAAGCACCGTACATTCATGTAACTGTTTCGCCGTCCGTCCGCGGTAGCTGAGTGGTCAGCGCAACAGACTGTCGGTCCTAAGGGCCAGGGTTCGATTCCCGGATGTTCGATGGGCGTTTCATAAGACGTGGAGAACGCATAAATTGGCCAGCCCGTTCCCCTATTCTTACACCTCTGGACTTCTTTCTTTGGGGTACGTTAAAGGAGAATGTGTACCGTGATGTGCCTACAACCCCAGAGGATATGAAACAACGTATTGTGGCAGCCTGCGGCGACATTACACCAGATGTACTGCGGCGTGTACGACATTCATTACGCCAGAGATTGCAATTGTGTGCAGCAAATGATGGCCACCACAATGAACATCTATTGGCCTGACATGTTGGGACAAACTCCATTCCACTCCGTAATTGAAAACGGAAACCACGTGTGTACGTGTACCTCACCCCTCATGGTAATGTACATGTGCGTCAGTGAAAAATAAAAATAAAAAGGTGTTAGCATGTGGACGTAATGTGCTGTTCCAGTCTCTTCTGTACCTAAGGTCCATCACCGTTCCCTTTGGATCCCTACGTAATTCGGTGCTCTCCGATACACACGATCGAGCAGCGGAGGAGTGGTACTCAAGCGTCAACTTTAGGTTACAATATCTCCGGATATAATTAACATTTTACTATGTAACAAACGGCACTGATTACGTATCTGTTGATACGTTCAGATGTGCTAACAAAACTAACGGGGTTCCATTTAAAAAAACGTAGGTTTGTGTTAAGAAACATACTTCCGTGCATTTTTTATGGTTTGTATTAACCAATTACACTAGCCCCTCTCCTCACGTTCGGTCTGTGGAATCGATTCGTCAGTATTTGATGTGGTTTACGAAATATATCCAGCAGTAACGTTAGGAGAGATTGCATCGCGGTGTAGCTTGCTCGCCAGGTTTCGAGAGGGTGCGTTTCTGGATGAGGTATCGAATATATTGCTTCCCCCTACTTATACCTCCCGAGGAGATCACGAATGTAAAATTAGAGAGATTATAGCGCGCACGGAGGCTTTCAGACAGTCGTTCTTCCCGCGAACCATACGCGACTGGAACAGGAAAGGGAGGTAATGATAGTGGCACGTAAAGTGCCCTCCGCCACACACCGTTGGGTGGCTTGCGGAGTATAAATGTAGATGTAGATGTAGGTGACTCACCCTGTAGACACTTTTCAAATGGCTCTGAGCACTATGGGACTTAACATCTGTGGTCATCAGTCCCCTAGAGCTTAGAACTACTTAAACCTAACTAACCTAAGGACATCACACACATCCATGCCCGAGGCAGGATTCGAACCTGCGACCGTAGCAGTTGCGCGGTTCCGGACTGAGCGCCTTAACCGCGAGACCACCGCGGCCGGCGGTAGACACTTTTGTCAAGTATCAGAGATATATGTGAGAATAAGATTAATGTACCAGTACCAAAGGAACTTCAGATTGTCAATTGTAAATAGCATCCAGAACCAAGTTAAGTAATTTTTATGCTTGTTATTATTTTAATAAATGTGTGTGAAAATTAATCAAGTTCTGTTTAAAGTTGGTCACCGTCAATCTGCTACTCTAAGCGTTGCGCCACGATAAGACCACGAGACATATTACCGACACTCGCCTACTTTGTTAGAGCGACAAGTCAAATAATCTGATGGTGTGTGTACTGAAGGTCTTGATCAACAAGTGACTTACGCCAGGTTCTGCTATGCTCTTTCCGAAACTGTCACCTTTCAAGGGCACTGTTCAATCAAACTGCCACGAGGAGGGTAAGGCAAAGACGTTTTCGTCTTATGGAGTGTTTTTAGCCCGGTTCCTTTTGTAGCACTTCTTCGCGAAACACCAAGCGTCGTGGAAAACTTGTGGGTCGGCTAGGTTGGCAGCAGTGGTGTGTGTGCACGGTGGACACCTGTTGGAGGCCGCGCCGCCTCCTCGGGGCCGGGCGTGACTCGTGACCGGCGGGCCTCGCGGCGCCTATTTAATTTTCCGCGAGGGGGCGTGTCCACCCCGGCGACCCCGGCGTAATGGTGCTGCGCGCGGCGGTCCGGTACCCTCATTTCATGCAGATTACCTCCCCGTAGATGGTGGCCGTGTGGCTGCGTACGCGCCGGGTAAACAAGCGGCCAGGCGCTTTCACACAGTTCCGGCGGCGCGCGGCCATAAAGGGAGGCGCTATCTCGCCGCGAACAATGCCCGCTGCTTTGCTTATCGTCGTGGCCTGCCGCCTATCGCGGCCGGCGATCGTGGCTAATATTTAACAGAGCTTCATATTTAATGAGCCCCGCAGCGTTCATTACGCGGTTGTCGAACTCACGACCCCGAGGCGAGCCGAGGCGAGGCGCTGGTGGCCACCTCTGCCTTCCAGCTTCCGAGCCTCCTCCTGGTTCTTGTTCCTCCTCCCCCCCCTCTCTTACTCCCCCTCTCGACTGGTCATCCTCCTCCTCCATACAATAGGCGCCTGACTAGCGCAGCGTTCTTGGAGCGCCTTCGCACTTGCCACACGGTGCGATTAGACCAAGCTGTCTGCGGCATCAGAACTTTCCTTTCTGCTGATTGTAATCACAGTCAAAACAATAAGATTTTTAGTAGAGAAGAAAATAAATCTTAAACGACTTTTATACATAAAAAGTAGTGGCAACACTGCCGTAATACAGGCTGTTTCAGAAATGACCGGTATATTTGAAACGGCAATACAAACTAAACGAGCAGCGATAGAAATACACCGTTTGTTGCAATATGCTTGGGACAACAGTACATTTTCAGGCAGACAAACTTTCGAAATTACAGTAGTTACAATTGTCAACAACAGATGGCGCTGCGGTCTGGGAACCTCTATAGTACGATATTTTCCACATATCCACCATGCGTAGCAATAATATGGCGTAGTCTCTGAATGAAATTACCCGAAACCTTTGACAACGTGTCTGGCGGAATGGCTTCACATGCAGATGAGTTGTACTGCTTCAGCTGTTCAATTGTTTCTGGATTCTGGCGGTACACCTGGTCTTTCAAGTGTCCCCACAGAAAGAGGTCACAGGGGTTCATGTCTGGCGAATAGGGAGGCCAATCCACGCCGCCTCCTGTATGTTCGGATAGCCCAAAGCAATCACACGATCATCGAAATATTCATTCAGGAAATTAAAGACGTCGGCCGTGCGATGTGGCCGGGCACCATGCCCACATGCATATCGCCGTCATCAATCCTGTGCACTATATCGTTAGCGAATGTCTCTCGTGCAGCAATGGTAGCGGCACTGAGGGGTTGCCGCGTTTGAATTTTGTATGAGACGATACGTGGACGATACGTGGACGATACGTGGACGTTGGCGTCATTTGGATCGCAGCTGCAACACGGCGAACGGAAACCCGAGGCCGCTGTTGGATCACCTGCTACACTAGCTGCGCGTTGCCCTCTGTGGTTGCCGTACGCGGTCGCCCTACCTTTCCAGCACGTTCATCCGTCACGTTCCCAGTCCGTTGAAATTTTGCAAACAGATCCTTTATTGTATCGCTTTTCGGTCCTTTGGTTACATTAAACCTCCGTTGAAAACTTCGTCTTGTTGCAACAACACTGTGTTCTAGGCGGTGGAATTCCAACACCAGAAAAATCCTCTGTTCTAAGGAATAAACCATGTTGTCCACAGCACACTTGCACGTTGTGAACAGCTCACGCTTACAGCAGAAAGACGACGTACAGAATGGCGCACCCACAGACTGCGTTGTCGTCTATATCTTTCACATCACTTGCAGCGCCATCTGTTGTTGAAAATTGTAACTACTGTAATTTCGAAAGTTTGTCCGCCTGAAAATGTACTGTTGTCCCAAGCATATTGCAACAAACGGCGTATTTCTATCGCTGCTCGTTTAGTTTTTATTGCCGTTTCAAATATACCTGTCTTGTTTGAAACACCCTGTATGAAGGATGTGCGACACGCAGCATGTCTGCTGTCTGCAGCCGATTGCAGGAGGCCAGGTGAAGTAGTGCAATGAGCACTGAGAGAGTATGTTCGAGTCAGTTACTGTGTGTTCTGTCTGAACGCGCGTGAGGCCATTTCAAGAGCCCTAACATTATGTTTAGGGAACAAGAACTATTTGCGTGGATCAAGACAGAAGTGGCACGTGGTCGGAGCGTCCAACAGTGTTTCCTTCTGTCACTGCATCCCCTTCATCCTTCATGACAGCGCACGATACCACACAGCGAACCCAATGCCGGAGTTCCTGCGTACGTGGGGTGGGAAATACGAAACATCCACCGAATTCACCCGATATGAGTCCGTGCCATTACGATCGGTTCGTCAGAATGAAGGAACCTCTCCGTGGCACTCGCTACAACACAACAGAAGACGTCATCCCTGCCATATGACGGTCCTTGAGAGACATCGACAGAGCCGGCCGGGGTGGCCGAGCGGTTCTAGGCGCTACTGTCTGGAAACGCGAGACCGCTACGGTCGCAGGTTCGAATCCTGCGTCGGGCATGGATATGTGTGATGTCCTTAGGTTAGTTAGGTTTAAGTAGTTCGAAGTTCTAGTGGACTGATGACCTCAGAAGTTAAGTCCCATAGTAATCAGTGCCATTTGAACCATTTTTGAACATCGATAGAGGTGGATGCGCTGATGGTGTACGGCGCCTTCCACCTCTGTGGGGCTAGGTGATGGCGATACGGGGCGATTCCATTAAGGGCCTGTTGTTGTTGTTGTTGTGGTCTTTAGTCCAAAGACTGGTTTGATGCAGCTTTCCATGCGCAAGCTTCTTCTTCTCCACATACCTACTGCAACATACATCCTTCTGAATTTGCTTAGTGTATTCATGTCTTGGTCTCCCTCTACGGTTTTTACCATCCACGCTGCCCTCCAGTACTAAATTAGTGATCCCTTGATGCCTCAGAACATGTCCTATCAACCAATCCATTCTTCTAGTCGAGCCACAAATTCCTGTTCTCCCATATTCTACCCAGTACCTCCTCATTAGTTACGTGATCCACCCATTTAATCTTCGGCATTCTTCTGTAGCACCACATTTCGAAAGCTTCTATTTTCTTCTTGTCCAAACTATTTGTCGTCCATGTTTCCCTTCCATACATGGCTACACTCGGTGTTAACAAATTTCTCTTCTTCAGTAACGCTTTCCTTGCCATTACCAGTCTACATTTTATATCCTCTCTACTTCGAACATCATCAGTTATTTTGCTCCCCAAAGGGCAAAACTCCTTTACTACTTTAAGTGTCTCATTTCCTAATCTAATTCCCTCAGCATCATCCGACTTAATTCGACTAGATTCCATTATCCTCGTTTTGCTTTTGTTGATGTTCATCTTATACCCTCCTTTCAAGATACTGTCCATTCCGTTCAACTGCTCTTCCAAGTCCTTTGCTGTCTCTGACAGAATTACGATGTCATCGGCGAACCTCAACGATTTTATTTCTTCTCCATGGACTTCAATACCTACTCCGAATTTTTCTTTTGTTTCCTTTACTGCTTGCTCAATATACAGATTGAATAACATCGGGGACAAGCTACAACCCTCTCTCACTCCCTTCCGAACCGCTGCTTCCCTTTCATGCCCCCTCGACTCTTATAACTGCCATCTGGTTTCTGTACAAAATGTAAATAGCCTTTCCCTCCCTGTATTTTACCCCTGCCACCTTTAGAATTTGAATGAGAGTATTCCAGTCAACATTGTCAAAAGCTTTCTCTAAGTCTACAAATGCTAGAAATGTAGTTTTGCCTTTCCATAATCTATTTTCTAATGTAAGTCGTAGGGTCAGTATTGCCTCACGTGTTTCAACATTTCTACAGAATCCAAACTGATCTTCCGCGAGGTCGGCTTCGACCAGTTTTTCCATTCTTCTGTAAAGAATTCGCGTTAGTATTTTGCAGCTATGACTTATTAAACTGATAGTTCAGTAATTTTCATACCTGTCAACACATGATTTCTTTGGGATTGAAATTATTATATTCTTGAAGTCTGAGGGTATTTCTTCTGTCTCATACATCTTGCTAACCAGATGGTAGAGTTTTGTCAGGGCTGGCTCTCCCAAGGCTATCAGTAGTTCTAATGGAATGGTGTCTACTCCCTGGCCCTTGTTTCGACGCAGGGCTTTCAGTACTCTGTCAAACTCTTCACGCAGTATCTTATATCCCATTTCTTCTTCATCTAGGTACTCTTCCATATCCATTATATTGCCGTCAAGTACATCGTCCTTGCACACACTCTATATACTCCTTCCACCATTCTGCTTTCCTTTATTTGCTTAGAACGGGTTTTCCATCAGAGCTCTTGATATTCATACAAGTGGTTCCCTTTTCTCTAAAAGTCTCTTTAATTTTCCTGTAGGCAGCTTCTATCTTACCCCTGGTGATATACGCCTCTAAATCCTTACATTTGTCCTCTAGCCATCGCTAGACTTTCTGTCGGTCTCATTTCTGAGACGTTTGTATTCCTTTTTGCCTGCTTCATTTATTGCATTTTTATATTTTCTCCTTTCATCAATTAAATTCAATATTTCTTCTGTTACCCAAGGATTTCTACTAGCCCTCCTCTTTTTACCTGCTTTATCCTCTGCTGCCTTCACTATTTCATCTCTCAAAGCTACCCATGATTTCTTTAAGTGTATTCCTTTCCCCCGTTCTTGTCAGTCGATCCATAATTCTCTTTCTGAAACTCTCTACAACCTCTGGTTCTTTCAGGTTATTGAGGTCCCATTTTCTTAGATTCCTACGTTTTTGCAGTTTCTTCAGTTTTAGTCTACAGTTCATAACCAATAAATTGTGGTCACAATCCACATCTGCCCTTCGATATGTCTTACAATTTAAATCTGGTTCCTAAATCTCTGTCTTACTGTTATATAATCTATCTGAAGCCTTCCGTCACCAGGCCTCTTCCTCGTATACAACCTTCTTTCACGATTTTTGAACCAAGTGTTAGCTATGATTATGCTCTGGGCTAAATTCTACCAGGCTGCCTCCTCTTTCATTCCTTACCCTCAGTCCATATTCACGTACCACTTTTTCTTCTCTTTCTTTTCCTACTATCAGATTCCAGTCCCCCATGACTATTAAGTTTTTGTCTGTCTTCACTATCTGAATAATTTCTTTTATCTCATCATACATTTCTTCAATCTCTTCGTCATCTGCGGAGCTATTTGGCATATAAACTTGTTCTACTGTGGTAGGAGTGTGCTTCGTATCTGTCTTGGCTACAATAATGCCTTCACTATAATGTTCGTAGCTGCTTCCCCTTGCTCCTATATTTTTATTAAACCTACTAGTGCGTTACCTATATTTGATTTTGTTTTTCTTACCCTGTATTCACCTGACCAGAAGTCTTTTTCCTCCTGCCTCCGAACTTCACTAACTCCCACTATATAGAAAACGTATCAATTTCCCTTTCTAAATTTTCTAACCTACCTGCCCGATTAAGGGATCTGACATTCCACGCTCCGATCCGTAGAACGCCTGTTTTCTTTCTCCTGATAACGACATCCTCCTGAGTATTCGCCGCCCAGAGATCCGAATGGGGACTATTTTACCTCCGGAACATTTTACTCAAGAGGACGCCATTATTATTGAACCATACAGCAAAGCTGCATGCGCTCGGAAATAATTACGGCTGTAGTTTCCCCTTACTTTCAGCCGTTCGCAGTACCAGCACAGCAAGGCCAGATCAGTCAAAAATGTGTGTTCAAGTATGTGTGAATTCGTAAGGGACCAAACTACTGTCATCGGTCCTCAGACTTACACACTACTTAAAGTAACTTAATGCTAAGGACAACACACACCCATGCCCGAGGGAGGACTCCAACCTCCGTCGGGAGGGGCTTCGCTATTAGTGACATGGCGCCTCTAACAGCGCGGCCACTCCGGGCGGCCCAGATCAATCATCCAGCATGTTGCACCTGCAACTACCGAAAAGGTTGTTGCCACTTTTCAGGAACGACACGTTTATCTGTCCTCTCAACAGATACCAATCCGTTGTGGTTCATGGGGAGAGGAGGGGCGTGTAATACGGTGAATGTTTGCCAATGAAATCCCGTATGAATTATAATAGAGTTGGCACTACTTTTAATTCAATCCATGTAATTTTTCTTCATGCAGTAAACTTATGGAGAATATAAAGAAAACGAACAGTATGAATTTCTGCTTAAGGGCTAACACCACTGTAGAATTGTCAAAAAATCATTTTTATTGGCTTAAAACAGGGTCTAAACATTCTAAAAAATGATGATGCAAAATGTCTCATCCCTGTAAATAAAAAATAAATAAATAAATAAATAAATTAGTAATTTTATGGAATTCTGAACATGTGCTCCAGCGCCTTGGATGACGCGAAACGGTCTACCTTCCGCAACTCGACTCCCCGTGAAGCGTCTGGGTATAGTTAGAAGCATTTCAAACTATATTGTGTTAGCTTGCCGTCAGGAAACGTCAGTACATGTACGAAAAAGAGGTTCCTTTCGCTTCGAATCTTCATGTTTATGTGAAGTATTGACTTTTGGTACTTTCTTTGTGGTCTTAACAGTATACAGTTTTGGCTGTCAAGTATGAATGAGGTGTAAGAAAGTTTACGCGGGCAGAGAACCTACGAAAAAGTCGAATCCAATGCGGCGTCGATGCAATATGTCATCAAAGCGTCTAAAGAAACTGAAACACAGAGACGCGAATTACGGATTGAGCTACAGGATTATAAATTTCTCTGTTACTTCTCAACACGTGAAATGTAAAATGTGCAATGCGGGCATCACTTTGTAAGAACAAAGTCCTCGAGGCTTAGGCTTCACAATAATTACTGCTTGTCCAAACTGAAGTTCTTATACTAAGCAGTAAGTTTATATTGAAGACCTATGAAATCGAATCGTCCTAGCAGTGCACCTGCCTGGAGTAGGGCTAAACAGAATTCTAAAGTTTCGTGCGTTCCTGGAGCTGGTTCAGTCGTTCTATGGTAAACTAGTGGGTATGACTACGATTGCAACGGCAACAGTACGACCGGCCAGTTCTGGGGTAGCAGGTTAACGGTAAGAGTTTCCTAAGAGTAGAATTATTTCATTTGTTCATGTCTATAAGACATTTCAAAACTTCATGCACGTTTTCCTCGGAATGTTATTTTTCATAATGACGTGCAGCGTAACTCCAACAATTTTCAACCTTTTTATTTGAAACTTTAACCACACCTTTGAAATAATATTTCAAACTGAACCACGTAGAGGATTTTAGATTAGTTAATTTAAACAAGATTTATTAGACTCTCCTTTTTTGTTGAAAATTGAACGACCTTATTCAAACACTCACCAATTACACAATAAAGATATTTTTAAAATCCTCTAGGTGGTGTAATAGCTACATTCATGTAGATTACATACATTTCTGTTTTAATTTTTTCAGATTGAAACTGGCACCAGCTATAGTGCGTGTCGCAGATCGCCTCAAATTTAGCATTACTTAGGAGAATTCCTGCAGTGCCGCCATTTTGTAATTTTTCCGACAAAAAATTTTTTGTAATACATTTAAAAATACGCCCAATAACTACCCTGTCACCCTTCCAACCACCCTCGCTCCTCCCCAAAATAACTGTCAATGTCACACTTTCTTAAGGGTGTTATAATGGTGTTTCCCCTTAAAATGGCACAAAATATTTAAGAATTAACGTTTACCTAGAGTAAACAAACAAAGAAAAATTTTCTACAAGGGAATAAAATTGCAGAGTAAATTGACCAAGACAAAAATTCAAATATTTAAAAAATGAGATGGTACTGTTGCACATTGTAATCCCTAAAAATGAAGTTACTGCCGAACGCACCCCTGAAAAGAAACACTGGGGGCAGAGTACCGTGTCACCGAAGCTTTGACCGGTGAGTGTATCGTGTTCAAAGATTTGGAGGTCAGTACGGCCGTGAAACATCATGCCTCCCACACTAACGCCAGCTGGACCACACAAACGATCATTTCCGCCCATGTTCCTGGGTACATTACTTGTTCCCATCTCTTAAATAATTCCGAGAACAACTTCAAGGTTTGTTTAGGTATCAGAGACTAGGGAATAATAAAAAAATGAACATTACTTTATTGAGCCAACTGCCTTGCCGCAGTGATAACGCCTGTTTCAGTCAGATAGCCGAAGTCAAAGGCTGTCGGGCTCGGCTAGCACTTGGATGGGTCACCGTTCCGGTCTGCCGAGTGCTGTTGGCAAGCGGGGTGCACTCAGCCCTTGTGAGGCAAACTGAGGAGCTATTTGATTGAGAAGTAACGAAAACTGACAATGGTCAGCGAACAGTGTGCTGATCACATTCCACTCTCCGTATGAGCATTTCTACATCTACATCTACATCTACATGACTACTCCGCAATTCACATTTAAGTGCTTGGCAGAGGGTTCATCGAACCACAATCATACTATCTCTCTACCATTCCACTCTGGAACAGCGCGCGGGAAAAACGAACACCTAAACCTTTCTGTTCCAGCTCTGATTTCTTTTATTTTATTTTAATGATCATTCCTACCTATGTAGGTTGGGCTCAACAAAATATTTTCGCATTCGGAAGAGAAAGTTGGTGACTGAAATTTCGTAAATAGATCTCGCCGCGACGAAAAACTTTGCTGTAATGACTTCCATCCCAATTCGCGTATCATATCTGCCACACTCTCTCCCCTATTACGTGATAATACAAAACGAGCTGCCCTTTCTTGCACCCTTTCGATGTCCTCCGTCAATCCCACCTGGTAAGGATGCCACACCGCGCAGCAATATTCTAACAGAGGACGAACGAGTGTAGTGTAAGCTGTCTCTTTAGTGGACTTGTTGCATCTTCTAAGTGCCCTGCCAATGAAACGCAACCTTAGGCTCGTCTTCCCCACAATATTATCTATGTGGTCTTTCCAACCGAAGTTGTTCGTAATTTTAACACCCAGGTACTTAGTTGAATTGACAGCGTTGAGAATTGTACTATTTATCGAGTAATCTAATTCGAACGGATTTCTTTTGGCACTCATGTGGATCACCTCAGACTTTTCGTTATTTAGCGTCAACTGCCACCTACCACACCATACAGCAATCTTTTCTAAATCGCTTTGCAACTGATACTGGTCTTCGGATGAACTTACTAGACGGTAAATTACAGCATCATCTGCGAACAACCTAAGAGAACTGCTCAGATTGTCACCCAGGTCATTTATATAGATCAGAAACAGCAGAGGTCCCAGGACGCTTCCCTGGGGAACACCTGATATCAATTCAGTTTTACTCGATGATTTGCCGTCTATTACTACGAACTGCGACCTTCCTGACAGGAAATCACGAATCCAGTCACACAACTGAGGTGATACCCCATAGGCCCGCAGCTTGATTAGAAGTCGCTTGTGAGGAACGGGGTCAAAAGCTTTCCGGAAATCTAGAAATACGGAATCAACTTGAGATCCCCTGTCGATAGCGGCCATTACTTCGTGCGAATAAAGAGCTAGCTGCGTTGCACAAGAACGATGTTTTCTGAAACCATGCTGATTACGTATCAGTAGGTCGTTCCCTTCGAGGTGATTCATAACGTTTGAATACAGTACATGCTCCAAAACCCTATTGGAAACCGACGTCAATGATATAGGTCTGTAGTTCGATGGAATACTCCTTAAACACTGGTGCGACCTGCGCAATTTTCCAATCTGTAGGTACAGATCTATCGACATTCTGTGACGCCTGAGGATGACACGGCGGCCTGTGGGTCCCGTTGGGCCTTCAACGCCTGTTTAAAAAGTGATTCTTTTTTACATCGAACTAGCTTAGTATCCGGCATTGCTCACGTATGTATCCGTTTTAATTCTATTAGCGCATGTCCTCGTTCACCCTCTCTTCGTCCATCTCCTCCTCTTTCCTTCCTCTATCCATCCTGTCCGTCTCCTCGGCCCCTCTGCCCCTCTTCCCTTTTCCAGCCAATTTCCCCCTCCCCTCACTGTGTCCATCTACCCTCCCTCATACCTGTGTCCATTTTCTCCTTCATCCTCTCTGTCCGCCCGTGCCCACCTCCCCTCTTCTCCGAATGCATCTCTTCTCCCTCCTTCTCTCTCTCCACATACCACTCCCAACCCAACACGCGACTAATGGTTCTTACCACCGCAATATTTCTTTCCAGATAGTAATAGGTGTACCATGTTTGCTTGAAATCAACCAATAAGTTAGCGAGGAGTCTTTTCCCCCGTGTCATTGCCAGACGACGCACATTTCCCATATATTTAGCATATTTCACACGTTTTTCACCTATATCTATCGCGAAATACTCGTACGTCCTGCAGTTTCGATTTCACGCAGCTGAATCTCTACGACGTGTCTCCTGAACAATACATAGTACAATGATATAACTTTGCAGTTGCATTCAGTAGCATACTGTTTCCATAATGTGATGCGGTTGGCATCAGTAATAAGGACGTAATAAATTAAAACGTCGTGTGTAATGCGGCATTTTTCCACTCATCCTAGTGCTTATGACATCATATCTCCCGAAGTATCTGTCGTTCGATGATATAAATTTGCTAGTACATTCAGAGCTATATGTGAATACTGCCTGAAAGTTTGTCTTAAATACGATTAATAATCATGAAGTAATAAATTAAAATGTTATGCCTGATGCGGCAGTTTCTCTGCATGGATAGCAGAAATGTACGCAACAAACTTTTTTCTTTGCATAGCTTTGTGCGGATTGTCAGCGAGAAAATGTTTCGTAAAGGTTTGAAACTATGTGTAAATTTTGTGACTAGGTGCTTTTATTCTCAATTACTTGATGAATAAAATCTACGAATTCAAAAATGGTTCAAATGGCTCTAAGCACTATGGGACTTAACATCTGAGGTCATCAGTCCACTAGGCTTAGAATTACTTAAACCTAACTAACCTAAGGACATCACACACATCCATGCCCGAGGCAGGATTCGAACCTGCGCCCCTATCAGCAGCGCTGTTCCGGACTGAAGCGCCTAGAAGCGCTCGGCCACAGCGGCCGGCTCTACAAATTCGCTCGACGTGAGCTACACTACTTCTTACACCCACCTCCGCCCCTTTGATAGGTAAGTGGTTTTTACAGTCATAGCGATTCTCTCCAGATAGTAAGCGATATGTGTACCAAGTTCACTTGAAATCGGGCCAGTGGTTCAGGAGGAGATGTGGAACATACGTACGTACATACGTATATGTACATACATGTGAGGATCTGTATCAGTCTTTCATTACTTAATACGTACATGTAGATCAAATGACTCGTTACTTTACCTATCATTTGATAGTATTACGGCGGTCTGAAAGTATATTGGTTTCTTTTCCGATATAGTGAATGTTTGGTGTTTATACAACCACGTGGACTGATTGTGTGGACATTTGTATCTATGGTTCAAGAATTTCAATGTTTATTTTGAGGAGTACCTGGAACATCTTGAATTCTCTTATGCAATATTGTTTACTGAAATGATTCGTTAAGATTACGAACTATTAGAATGGTACGATATTGCAGTGCCCGTGTTATTCTGATTACGATGCAAAGTTCCTTTGGGCATGCATGCATGTCCAAAGGAAGAGGCACTGCGGCGACCACATCGCCATACGTTTCTCGGTATCATCATTGATCGTATTGATAAGGTATTCTCAGTTGCGAATAAGGACTAGCATCAGCTGTAGAGGGGAATGACGACAGTGAAAATCTGCACCGGAAAGAGTCTCGAACGCGGATTTCCCGCTTATAGTGAGCACGCATCTCCGAAGGAACTTTGCATCGTAATCAGAATATTACGGGCACTGCAATGTTGTATTCATCTGCCGATACCGAGCAAGCGACTTTCAAGTACAACGTTTGACCTGTGCGGGAATATACATAATGGATGTACGACTACAGGTCGTAGACGCGTAGCTGACGACAAACGGAAGTTTGGGTCTGGCCGTGAGTCTTGCACGGATAGCCAACTTACTGTGGGATCTAGATGGACTTCCCAAGGAATTTTACGTCAGCTTTTGGCCGTTGTTGTGTGCTACCTTTATCTCCCTTTTGAATGAACTGTTACAATGGAGAGTAGTGGCGACCGCGTTCAGAGTGGGAAAAATCGTTTTAATCCCGAAACGCACTGGATCGGCTGCCCCTGATAGCTTTCGCCCACTTATTTTGTTAACCTTTGAGTATAAGATTTTAGCGAGGGCAGTTAATAGTAGGATGTCGGCTCTGATGGAGGCGATTGTTGCAAAACATGAAAGCTGCGTACCTGGTCGTACCACTCTCACCCCTATAGTCGAGTGCCGTGACGTTGTTTCGGTTGCTGCTGTAATGTCCGTTCCTTGTGCCCTTGATTTTTTATACTTTGATAAGGTGTTTGATCGTGTTAATCATGACTTTCTGCTTCACATTGCGGAGGCAGTTGGTTTCACTGTTGACACACAACGAGTGTTTCCAAATCTGTTTACGGGTATTTCGGCTTCGGTGGTTGTTAATGGCCAACTGACGCCCCCCCCCCCCCCAATAAATATCCGCAGGGGAGTGCCTCAAGGAAGCCCGCTGCCAGTGACTTTGTTTGTGTTGTCTCTGGAGCCCCTACTTCGGATGGTTAGCATCCCAGCTGACAGGTTGGACGCTTTGCGGTGGGACTACAGCTGTTCGTGCATACGCGGATGACGTGATGGATCTACTTCGCGATCCTGCTGACAAGGGAACCTCCCCATCGCACCCCCCTCAGATTTAGTTATAAGTTGGCACATTGGATAGACCTTGAAAAACTGAACACAGATCAATCGAGAAAACAGGAAGAAGTTGTGTGGAACTATGAAAAAAATTAGTAATATATACAAACTGAGTAGTCCATGCGAAGATAGGCAACATCAAGGACAGAGGGAGTCTAGGTGCGCCGTGGTCCCGTGGTCCCGTGGTTAGCGAGAGCAGCTACAGAACGAGAGGTTCTGGGTTCAAGTCTTCCTTCCAGTGAAAATTTTAATTTTTTATTTTCAGTTTATGTGACAAACTCTTATGTTTTCATCACTATTTTGGGAGTGATTATCACATCTACAAGAAAATCTAAATCGGGCAAGGTAGAAGAATCTTTTTACCCATTCGCTAAGTGTACAAGTTAGGTGGGTCGACAACATATTCCTGCCATGTGACGCACATGCCCCCACCAGTGTCGTATAGAATATATTAGACGTGTTTTCCCGTGGACGAATCGGTTGACCTATGACCTTGCGATCAAATGTTTTCGGTTCCCAGTGGAGAGGCACGTCCTTTCGTCTACTAATCGCACGGTTTTGCGGTGCGGTCGCAAAACACAGACACTAAACTTATTGCAGTGAACAGAAACTTCAATGAACGAACGAACAGATCATAACTTTGCGGAAATAAAGTAAAATTTTCAGTCGAGGGAAGACTTGAACCAAGGACCTCTCGTTATGCAGCTACTCACGCTAACCACGGGACCACGGTGCTGGTGAGTTCGCACTCTCCTTGATGTTGCCTATCTTACATATGGACTACTCAGTTTGAATATTTTACTAATTTTTTCACGGTTCCACAGAACTTCTTCCTGTTTTCTCGATTGATCTGTGTTCAGTTTTTCAAGGCCTATCCACTGTGCCAACTTATAACTAAATCTGAGGGGGGTGCGATGGGGAGGTTCCCTTGTGAGATACCTCGACTGAAGGCTGTAATCTATGATTTTTGTTGGACTTCAGAAGCAAAACTTATTGAAGGTAAATGCAAGGTTCTTCCCTTTCGAGGTTTTGATGACATAATTGTTCCATGGGCTACTGCGATGCATCGTCATACGTTTCTCGGTATCATCATTGATCGTTGTCCACTGAAAATGGCGACGCTCGACTGGACGTCCGTTACGGAAAAAAATCAGGAAGCGATACTTGATCATGAAAGGCGTTCTCTTAGTCTGCTCCAGGAAGTCCGTATACTGGATACATATGTCTTACGCAAAGCTTACTATGTGGCCCAAATTTATCTGCTTCCCTCGATGATGGCGAAGAAACTACAACAATTATCTGGTCGTTTCTTATGGAAGAGACGTATGTTTTACTTACGGTATGAGGTGATCACGAAGCCTCGTTCCTTTGGGGCATTGGACCTGACTGATATATTAAGGAAGACGCAGATGCTACATGTGCGTAGTACTGTTTTGACGATGACTCAAGAAACTCACACATGCACGTTTCATTTATTTCTCTGTGTCGTCCTGCTAGTCTTGAACCCCCTATTGATGTCGGTCGCATAAATTATAAGTTAAAACACATTCGTGACTTCTATCTCGCGGTAAGCTATTTAGGAGCTGGCATATTATAAGACCTGTCCTCCCCACGAAATTCCTAAAGACTCGTTGGGAAGCAGTCCCTTGCCCGAACATCGTTGAAAGAGAATCGCCGCAAACAGCCTCGACAACAGTTTGGTTCAATATCAGTCTTCCGATTTTGCCGATGCGTGTAGCGTCCTCGTGGTATTAGTTAGTGAATAACTTGATTCCAACAAATGAACGACTTTTCCGTATTGGGCTTAGTGACACGGATTTATGTAGTCGTTGTACGTCTCCAGATACGATACGACATCACTTTACTTGTGGAGGTCATATGCTAAAATGGTCTTGGATCAGGACACAGTTGGTCTTCCTTACTCGATCTTCTGAGACTGCATACACTACGGACATCATTTTGCGCCCAGATTCTTCTTTCTTTCCACGGTCGAAAATCCATACTGTTATGTGGTTTTTGGGACACTTCTTTCATTATGTTGTAGAAGGCGAGGGGGAAGATCACATGAACCTCATGCAGTACATGATCACTGCCTATTGGCAGCTTGAGAATGCCTCGATATCGAAAGCTCTTCGACAACATGTTGAATCTCGTTTTCCGTCGGCAGGGTGTTTGTTCAAAAATGGCTCTAAGCTCTGAGCACATATCATGTGAGCTTGGTGGTGGTTAGTCGGCTACGTACTCGTTTTTTTTTCCTTTCTGCTTTTATTTATTACTCTACTATCACCATTAATTTTTGTCCCATTTGCAGTTTATATTACATGATGATTTGACTATGGTCTACTGAAGTGTCATTCTGATAAAAATAAATGGTAACGCACCACTTGCGATAAATCGAAACTCCGGGTGCGAGCCCCGGTCCGGCGAAGATTTTCACTGTGGTCATTGCATTCTCCAGCTGATTGTAGTCTTTATTCGCAATTACGAGTTCATTTGATTCGTTGGAATGCTTGTTTACTATTGCTAATGATTAGTAATTGGTCTGTGAAAGGCATTTTATGAACGATCGGCATAAAGCAGATGAAAAATCTGCTACTTTTCTAGATGATTTTCAGCCGCAGTATAGTAAACCGCAAGCCTTGAATATGTCGAGCATATCTTCTGCAAATGATGGTTCCGTCTTCTGGATGTTTCATGAAGAATCCAATGAACATTGTCTTGCATTTAGGTACGTTATCGACATTAAGAAAGTGCATTACTGTCGTCTTCGAGAGCATCAGTACAGACATGACTGATGAGACGTCCAGACAATTGTCATGTCTCTAGTATCACCCATAGTGATCGCATTTTGTGCATGTAAGTCGTAGAGAAGTAACCTCAGACTTACTTGTCTTCGACGGTATCAAGTTTGCGCATTTGTCCTCAGTGTTGGATATATACTAGTATATGGTATTAGAGGTGCAAGTGCAGATATCGCGATCATTGCTATCTTAACATGTACCACCTCAAAGTGTTGGCCGTTTTTCTCTCCATCTAATTACCTTCCCACAAAAAGTAACATAATTTACCAACTGATGTTTTCTGTAGGGTCGTAACTGCACCAAAAAGTGGACCATGTCTGTCAGTATTCACTATTTTGCGTCCATGTGTCCACATTTCAACACCCGACCTGGTGCCCAGGGGAAAATAAGCATTAACTGCTTCCTCTTGTCGCATGTACTTGGAGGTAACAGCGCGACTGCTACGGTCGCATGTCCGAAGCCTACCTCGGGCATGGATGTGCGTGATGTCCTTAGGTTAGTTAGGTTTAAGTAGTTCTACGTTCTAGGGACTGATGACCTCCGATGTTAAGTCCCATAGTGCTCAGAGCCATTTGAACTTGGAGGTACTCACAAACATAAAATCATACTAATCATAAAAGCTTTAATTTGTAGTCTGCAAATGAAGGAAACACTTATGTAATGTTGTTAAGTATACGAAGGGTGTTTGAAAAGAGCGTGCAAAGTCCGAGAGATGGCACCACCGGCCCATATCGAGGTTCAGAATGGTTCAAATGGCTCTGAGCACTATGGGACTCAACTGCTGAGGTCATTAGTCCCCTAGAACTTAGAACTAGTTAAACCTAACTAACCTAAGGACATCACAGACATCCATGCCCGAGGCAGGATTCGAACCTGCGACCGTAGCGGTCTTGCGGTTCCAGACTGCAGCGCCTTTAACCGCACGGCCACTTCCCCATATCGAGGTCATGTTTAGTTAGTAGCATCTTTGGAAAGAACGCACACCAACGCACACCACGTTTCAGCCATATTGGTCTATTTCTTTGTTTTTGGCATTCGTGTGAATCAAGGAAGTCGAGTGATTGTCAAAAAATGGACGAAAAAAAATTTAGTGCGGTGATTAAACATTACTTTATGAAAGGAAATACGCCTCAGGAAACTAAAGAGAAGCTTGATAAACATTAAGGTGACTGCACCTTCCATTAGAACAGTTTATAAGTAATTTCAAAATTTTCGGGGTGGCCATATGGGCACAACTGATGCTGAATGTTCTGGACGCCCTGTGGGGGTTACGACTCCAGAAATCATTGATAAAATCCATGATATGGTGATCGATGACAGACGGGTTAAGGTGCGTGACATTGCTAGTGCTGTGGGCATTTCGAATGACAGGGTGTATAATATGTTGCATAAATATTTGGACATGAGAAAGCTATCCGCAAGATGGGTTCCGCGATTGCTCACGCTCGACCAAAAACGGAGTCGTGTGAAATGTTGCAAGGATGATTTGCAGCTGTTCACGAAGAATCCGCAGGACTTTAAGCGTCGTTACGTTACTGTGGATGAAACATGGATACATTACTATACTCATGAGACCAAAGAACAATCTAAACAATGGATTGCCGAGGGAGAATCTGCACCAAAAAAGGCGAAGACCATTCCTTCGGTCGGAAAGGCTGTGGCGACTGTCTTTAGGGATTCGCAAGGGATAATCCTCATCGACTATCTGGAAAAGGGTAAAACTATTACAGGTGCATATAATCCGTCGTTATTGGACCGTTTGAAAACCGAGCTGCGAGAAAAACGCCCTCGATTGGACAGGAAAAAAGTCGTTTTCCATCATGACAATGCTCCATCACACACCTCAGCAGTTGTGGTCGCAAAATTATTGGAAATAGCATTCCAACTCGTTTCACACCCCCCCTATTCTCCAGACTTGGCTCCCTCGGACTACTATTTGTTCCCCAATTTGAAGAAATGGCTGGTGGGACAAAGATTTTATTCAAACGAGGAGGTGATTGCAGCAACTAATAACTACTTTGCAGACTTCGACAATTCCTATTATTCGGAAGGGATCAACAAATTAGAACAGCATCGGATGAAGTGTATAAGTCTAAAGGGAGACTATATCGAAAAATAAAAAAGGTTTACCCCAAACACGCAAGTAGTTTCTGTTTTCGCGCGGACTTTTCAAACGCCCGTATAGTACAGTAGGTAACTGAAGGAAGAAAGCAACACGACGAATGGAAGTGGTACTTTTATTCAACGATATTAATTGTACTGAAATCTCTGGGATTCGTGATGTTCCCCTGGACCTTACAAAAGGCTGGACATGGATCTCAACTGGGGCAACGCATGCTCTGCAGCGTGCTCCAATGCTAGCCACAAGGTTCAAGGTAGATGACGAGTTTTTGTGGTAGAGATTCCTTTCCTCCACAACTGTTGTATGGTCACCGAAGCATCCCACACGCACTCGATGGGATTTAAATCGGAGGAACGAGCAGGCCAGTCCATTCACCGAACATCCTCTCGTACCAAGAGTTCCTCCACACGCAGAGATCGGTGCGGTCGCACATTGTTATCCATAAAAATGAAGTTATTGCCGAACGCACCCCTGAAAAGATGCACAGTGGTGTGGGTAGTACAGTGCCACAGCAGAGTTGCCCCGTGAGATTATCGTGCTCAAAGATTCGGAGGTCAGTACGCCGGTACAACGTTATGCCTCCCACGCGAATAACACCTGGACCACATAAACGATTATTTCCGACCATGTTCCTGAGTGCGTTACGTATTCCCACCTCACATCATATGAGGGTAGGTCCAGCACTGTAAAGCATGGTCCTTTTGGTCACCCAGGTGTTGTGGTATGGGGAGGGCAAAGGGCATACTCAGCTCCAAATATTTGAACACGGTATACTCAGTAGCCGATTTCAATGTGACACTGAACTCCTTCCCCCTGAGAGCCTTTTCTGGGAAGCATTCGACGAATGGACTGACCTGCCCGTTCCCCAGGGCTTAAATCCCAAGAAACATGTTTGAGATGCGTTGGAAAGGCGCATGAAGCATGCACTAAAGACCATCCACCAGTTATAAACAGCTCTGGTGGAGTACTCAAACTTCCTCTCACAGGAACGCCTCACCAACCTCGTGGTCACCATGGGAGCAAGTTGTAGAACATAGTGTCGTCCGCGGTGATCAGACATCCTATTAAGAACCGTGTGTCCATCATGAATCTCGGACATTTCGATGCAATTACTTCTTTTAATAAAATTGTCATTTCTTTTCGTGTCACCGAGGTTTTCCCTTCAGTTACTCACTGTACTACACTGTAGCGGTTATTTCTACGTATGGACCATGTTTCATCGAGCTATGTCACTTGGGAGTGACACATCGTGCGAAGGTTACTTTCGCCCTAAAGTTTTGCACACGATTATAAACTAAAGTGCCAAAGAAACCGGTACACCTGCCTAATATCGTAACCCCCAGAGCATGCAGAAGTGACGCAACACGACGTGTCTGGAGTTGTGCTGGAGGGAAATGATACCATGAATCCTGCAGGGCTGCCCATAAATTGTTAAGGGTACGAGGGCGTGGAGATCTCTTCTGAACAACACGTTGCAAGGCATCCAAGATATGCTCAATAATGTTCATACCTGGGGAGTTTGGTGGCCAGCGCAAGTGTTTAAACTCAGAAAAGTGTTCCTGAAGCCAATCTGTAGCAATTCTGGACGTGTAGGTTGTTGCATTCTCCTGCTGGAACTGCCTACGTCCGTCGGTATGCACAATGGACATGAATGGATGTAGGTGATCAGACAGGATACAGCCGGCCGTTGTGGCCGAGAGGTTCTAGGCGCTTCAGTCCGGAACCGCGCTGCTTCTACGGTCGCAGGTTCGAGTCCTGCCTCGGGCATGGATATGTGTGATGTCCTTAGGTTAGTTAGGTTTAAGTAGTTCTAAGTTCTAGGGGACTGATGACCTCAGATGTTAAGTCCCATAGTGCTCAGAGCCATTTGAACCAATTTTTGAAACAGGATGCTTACGCACGTGTCCCCTGTCAGATCCGTATCTAGATGTATCACGGGTCCCAGATAACTCCAAACTGCAGACGCCCCACACCATTACAGAGCCTCAACCAGATTGAACAGTCCCCTGCTGACATGTGGGCTCCATGGATTCACGAAGTTGTCTCCGTACCAATACACGTCCATCTGCTCGATAAATTTGAGACGAGACTCGTCCGACCAGGCAACGTGTTTCCAGTCATCAACAGTCCAATGTAGGTGTTTAGGGGCCCAGGTGAACAGTAAAGCTTCGTGTCGTGCAGTCATCAAAGGTACACGAGTGGGCGTTCTGCTCCGAAAACCCATATCGACAATGTTTCGTTGAATGCTTCGCGCGCTGTCACTTGTTAATGGCCCCTTGATGAAATCTGCACCAATTTGAGAAAGGATTACACCTCTGTCGCGTTGAACGATTCTCTTCAGTCGTCGTTAATCCCGTTCTTGCAAGGTCTTTTTGCGGCCGCAGTGATGTCGGAGATTCATATTTTACGGCATTCCTCATATTCATAGTACACCCGTTAGTGATCTTACGGGAAAATCCCCACTTCATCGCTATCTCGGAGATGCTGTGTCCCATCTCTTGTGTGCCGACTATAACACCACGTTCAAACTCACTTAAATCTTGATAACCTGCCATTGTAGCAGCGGTAACCGATCTAACAACTGCACCAGACACTTGTTGTCTTATATAGGCGTTGCCGACCGCAGCGCCGTTTACGCCTGTTTACGTAACTCTGTATTTGAATACGCATACTTATACCGGTTTCTTTGGCTCTTCAGTGTATGTACAAGGTGGTCAGAAACAGTGTGAAAAGCTTGTAAAGATCTTGTAGGGTAAGTTGCAGTGAGAAGTAATTGTCCAGAAAAGAAAATCAACACGTTATTCCGTTTCCGACTTAATTAGCATTGGAGTTAGCTAGTCACGTAGTTAGCATGCAAATTCGAGCTGCGTGACAGAATCACGCCAAGCGTGTGTCTTGTTTGGTTTCCTCAGACCGAACAACCGTAGCTTTCACTCGCCTAGCTTAAATTTATCACTTTCGAAAAGGCACATTTCAACCGGTAATGAGCATTACAACATGCGTTAACTCACAGACCCACAGATGTCTGTGTATTACCATATTATAGCGCGTGAAAGTGCTTAAATTTTCTAGCGCAGCCATCTGATTGGCTAACTTAAACCCCAAACAACTCGGAAACGAAGCAACGCATCGAATTTTTTTTATTAACAATAATTCCTTAGCATATTCTCCCCTGCAGCACCCAATAAGCCTTTCAGACTGTTTCTGGCGAAACTATACATGTTGCAATCACAGGGTACAGGAACATTTGTCAAAGATGAGGCAATCAGTGAAATGCCATGCTACTTGCGGAACGAAGAAAGATTGGAGTTTAATATACCGTCGACAACGAGACGGAGCACAAGCTTGTATTACGAAAGGGAAGTGATGGAAATTGGCCGTACCCTTTCAAAGGAACCACCCCGGAAACCTAAATTTGGACGGAGATTTGAACCGTCGTCCTCCTGAATGTGAGTCCAGTGTGTTAATCACTGCACCATCTAGGCCGGTTGCTACTCGAGAATTAAGGGAAAATTTGAGAACATTTCGATTCTTGCTGTACACGCTCTTACGGAAAGAAAGTATGGAGAGGAAAAGGACTGTTTTATGAAGTTCAAAAATGGTTCAAATGGCTCCGAGCACTATGGGACTTAACATCTGAGGTCATCAGTCCCCTAGTATTTAGAACTACTTAAACATCACAACATCCATGCCCGAGGTAGGATTCGAACCTGCGACCGTAGCGGTCGGCCACACCGGCCGGCTTTTATGAAGTGGTTGAACAAGTGTATGTCCGGATGCCACAATACAGCGAGACTGTGGTAAAAGGAGACGCAAATGCAAAAGTTGGTTCTGAATCAGCAAATAGATCTATGAGAGGGCCGTACATCCTGTACAAAGAATCTACTGGCAATGGATTAAGACTCGTAGCGTTTGTATCTGCTGAGAACATGTAGGTTGTCAACACAATGTTACCGCGTAAGAAGACGTACTTAGGAACTTGGAGGACTACGGGTACGTCGTAAACCAACCAGACTGACCACGTATTGTTGGATTCAAGATATGTTAGTAGAATCTATGGTGTCGATGAACCCTCTGGCAGGCACTTAAATGTGATTTGCAGAGTATCCATGTAGATGTAGATGTAGAGTAGTGTTAGAAACAAAAGTGGGAAGTGATCATAACTCGGTATGAATTAAAATAAAATAAACAATATCACGAGAACACGTTGCAAGAGCCAGCACACTAAAAAGAAAAATCGATTTAGGGAATGAGGAATTAAGCGGTGAATGCCAGCTGAAGCTACATAACTGATTTTCAAATTCTTCAAGGATAACAGGGAGAAGGAAAGTGAATAGAGGAGGAAGAAGAAAAAGGCTGCGAAACATTAAAATTCACTCTGAGTTAGTCTGCGAAGGAGCATCTACAGATGCAAGAACGGAAAGGGAGGGATAAATTATGGTTCAGTGAGGAGTGCAAAGAGGCAATGAGGCAATACTTCAGGACCGGGCACGAAATAATAATTGCAGCGAAGGAAAACAAGGGCTGCCGGGAAGAACTGCGCATGAACTTACTGGAGGGCTGTTTCAAATGCCTGTTGACTGTCCCTGTAGGAAAAGAGGTGACTGAGCAAACTAAGATCAATGAAAGACCTAACCCGAAACTACAGGAGACTTACAATGAGAGAAACGAAGTTGTAAGCAAATGACGTACGGCCCCAGGAACCGATGACAGACAATAGAACTGCAGGAACACGATGGACAAGCATTCAGAAAAGGCTGCATGGAACCATTCCGCAGTTCTGCGTGGGGAGTCGCTACAAGAAGTAATATGTCCAATATACAAGAAAGGGAAAAGAACAAATTGTGAGAATTACCAGGGTATATCATTATTATTTAACGCATGTTAGACCTTTGGGCGCATTTTCCTACTTAGGCTGTTAGCATATATGGAGGAAGACCTTGAAGAGGACGAGGCCGGATGAGCATATCAGCTACGGACCAGATACCCATTCTCTGACGTGCCACTGAAAACACGTGGCTACCTGATGAGAAGGTGTGCTCCATATTTAAACGTATCGAGAAAGCCTGTGATAGTGCCCACAGATGAGCATGTGGAGGATAATCGAAATCAGGAATTGGGGATGTCTTCGAAACTGATCAGGTTAACGAGAATGTGCATTGAAAAAACGAAATGCAAAGTGAAGGTCGATGGCGTGGAGTCAGTGTTTCACAGTGAAGACGTGTGCTGAACAAGGAGACATCATCAGCCTCATCCTATTCAACTTAATATTGGAAAAGACCCTAAAACGAGTGACATCGATTGGAAGAAGTGTGATGTAGTCTTAGCATCTGCTAACAATATCGTCATTTTAATCGAGAAGGAAGATGAACTAATAAAAAGAAATAAGATTCTAATGGAGTAGGCATCAAAAGTCGGTCTGAGGATCAAGCAGTATGAAACAGAGTGTATGACTGACTGTAACAAGAAACAATGAAGAAAAAACAGAGGGACTATTGCCAATGGAAGGTATGGAAGGTATGGAATTTAAGAAGACTAGCTCCTACAGATACCTAGGGAGTACTGTCACTGTGATGAACATCATCGAGGGGGAGAAAATGAAGCGGATAAAATCCGCATAGAAGTGTCTGTTCTCAATGGGAAAACTACTCAGAAGAAAACTACTACGAAAAGCAATAAAATTTCGCTTCTACGAGCTAATTTTGCAACCGATATTAAGGGGTGAGACTGAAACATGAACAGTGAGCAAGAAGGCGGAGCCGGCCGAAGTGGCCGTGCGGTTCTAGGCGCTGCAGTCTGGAACCGCAAGACTGCTACGGTCGCAGGTTCGAATCTGCCTCGGGCATGGATATGTGTGATGTCCTTAGGTTAGTTAGGTTTAACTAGTTCTAAGTTGTAGGGGACTAATGACCTCAGAAGTTGACTCCGATAGTGCTCAGAGCCATTTGAGCCATTTCTGAAGAAGGTGGAGAGAAAAATTATTCGAAAACAAGGTCTTAAGAAAAATCTTTGGTCGTGCGTCAGAACGTGTAATATTTATAAGGAAAAATCCTGAGGCTGTTTAATGAACTACATGTGACAGCTGTAATAAAAAGCAGAAGAACCGAATGGCTGTGAAATGTACTAAGAAAAGTATGGTGAAGGGAAGCTTCAAGGGACGAGATCCTCGGCAGACCCAAACTAATTTGGATGGATGGAGTGAAAAAAGACCTGGAGACACAGGAAACCCGACGGAGAATGGCCAGCGATGGAAACCAATGGAAGAGGCTAAGGTGTGAGGCAGTTAATTGACGTCAGTTAATGAGGCCAACTTATTACGCAGTAAGAAGGTAAGTATTTTGCAATCACTGTGTGCCGCGACACCGCTACGGTCGCAGGTTCGAATCCTGCCTCGGGCATGGGTGTGCGTGATGTCCTTAGGTTAGTTAGGTTTAAGTAGTTCTAAGTTCTAGGGGACTGATGACCTCAGAAGTTAAGTCCCATAGTGCTCAGAACCATTTGAACCATTTGAACCAATCACTGTGAGTGTCAGTGCCAAGGGCGTGAATTTTGGTGGCTGTACTGAAAGTGTAGCTTTAGCGGCTCCCTGGACGAACTCGTCTCCACTCCCCTGCACACTGGTGATCACGTCTATTTTTTACTTACTCATCATTCATAGCAACATTATTTCCAGAGGATCCGAATATGACAGCTAGACTGTGCCGAAACAGTTAACTGAGGAAATAAAACTGTCAGCAAGTGATCTTGGCTGTAAAAATTCTTATTCGTCACTAGATATCAGATCACGCCCGGTGACACGTACAACTTATATTTAATTATCTTGTTGGCAAAATATGGCACAGAGGCTAAACTTGATTCGAATGACATAATAGATGTGTTTACTTCGCTCAAAGCAAGAAAGTGCATACTAAAGCTATAACAAAAATACTATACCTTGGAAGGAATATTTTCCCACGTATTAATTATAAACACCTTTTCTTTTATTTCTGATTAGTAATTTATGCTCCATTAATCATTTATGAAGAACACATAAAATTTGTTCTTTTTTATACACCACACTAAAATCATTTTACAGTAACTCCATAAAAAATAAAACATAGATTCTGTTTTACTTTGAATGTATTAAAACTTTTGAAAAACTTATGCAGCAGATCCGCTCACTTTCAGGTTTCGTAGTTTATGTGCAATATATGTACATAATAGTTGAAGAAATATTTGTCGGTGACTTGTCTGTTACCTAAGGCAGGGCCGGCCGGGGTGGCCGAGTGGTTCTAGGCGCTACAGTCTGGAACCGCGCGATCGCTACGGTCGCAGCATCGAATCCTGCCTCGGGCATGGATATGTGTGATGTCCTTAGGTTAGTTAGATTTAAGTAGTTCTAAGTTCTAGGGGACTGATGACGTCAGATGTTAAGTGCCATAGGGCTCAGAGCCATTTTTTTTTAACCTAATGTAGGTTTTCTGAGTTTAACTTCTTGTAATGTTTATCATCACTGCCTGTTAACTGAGATGTAATTATTTTACTTACAATTAATATGAAAGGAAATTTCGGAATGTGAACTATTTTTATATGAAAATGAAAAGCAATGGCGTCAATGTTAAAAGAAACTGGAGCCTCCTTCGTTAAATGACTGACTTAATTCAGAACTTCTACCGAAAGTAGTAACTTAGGCTTGAAGAGCAAATCTTTGGGTAAAATTTGTTATTGAAAATGATTTTAAATATGTTCACTGAGGGAAATTAGTATTAAACTGATTGCTGAACTTCGTAATATTACAGTTACTGCAGGTTCCATCGTGTCTCACAAACAAAAAACTACGGCGCATGAAATGCCGCACTCAAAGTAAAACAATCAAAAGAAATACTTCCGTATTTATGAAAACTCAAAAAATTATGAAGCTGTAAAGGAAGGACAGTTTATAAATGAAATATGGTTAAACTTTAACAGTACATTTTAAAGAAATAAAAGTCAACTTATACTATTCTACACAGCCCAATATTTAAAACAAGACATCCACTACACAAAACGCGCGACATTCAAATGAAATCACTTGATATTCTGATATCTATTAACAGTTCCAATTGTAAATAATTAAGTAACAGTCCAAGAAAGATCTCCTATGACCATTGAATCTAATCCACAGAATTAATTAAGTAACATGAATCAAGATAACCGTGAAAGACAAATACAATGACAAAAAGAAAAAAAGAGCAGAGCATAAAAGAAAAGGGAGCGATGCCCTTGTTTCACTACCATTTATACTATACAGAGGTGTCTGGCATAGTTTCATTATTTTGGATAAATTTCGTGTAAGAGTTGGGGACGTTATAGACGGAAAGTGTGTTAAATACGGCGAAATGTGTTAAATATGGCTTGACTGTAAACATTAGGCTACGCTACAGATGAATTCCTCACCACAACCTATATTTCCAATTCAAATTTCTTCACGACAGTGTTACATTGTAGCTGAAATTCCACATAAATTTGGTAAGTTGTGTCAAGCATTACATATCAATATCGTTGATTTACGTAACATTTTCCAATAATGCTTACTTTTTTCTACTTACAGTATTACAAGATTTGCTAAATATGTGTAGACAAAACAACAGGAAGGTAAGTTAATTATATAGGGAAATGGGTGGGGTGGGAGCGGGGGGGGGGGGGAGGGGAATGGTGAGGGCGCAGGTTGAAGTTGTATATGCTCGCTATAGAGGTTCTAGCTACACGGTAAAAGTCGTATTAATTTCAATGTTGCCGTAACTGTACTGACAGTGGGGAACTGGATGAGAGGACAGCAACCTTCACGAAAGCAGGCACAAAGACATTACAGACATTGGCTGCGAATGGGCATTGATTGAAATCTATGGGGAAAGTTGAGAATTTGTACCGGACGGGGATTGGGAACCCGGGTCTCCCGCTTACTAAGCAGATGCTGTGACCACGGACTACCCGAGCACGCCTCCCGTCAGACCAAAATTCTCAACCTATCCACACAATACTAATGCAGTGTCCCTTGCCCATTACCCTCATTGCAAAACTCGTGATACTTCGTCGATTGCCGTAACACTATATATATATATATATATATATATATATATATATATATATATATATATATATATATATATATCGGAGGAAGGCAATGGCAAACAGCCTTCACTAGGACATTGCCTAGTACGGCGGTGCGGGTCTCCTGCATCGTTCCCCTACGCTCTGTCAAGGAGTATCGAACTTCATAATCAGACAGGATGAAAGGTACGTGATAGCATTAGTGATTCTGCACAAATAACTTGGTGTGGAAATATGCACTATTCAGAATAGTTTTCGAGACAGAACAATTTTAATGTGCATTTCTGTTTATTCCCTGTAGTATTCATTATCATTGTTTACAACGTACCACAGTAGTACAGAAGAAGTTGAGACGAACATTCTGATGCAGGACCCTTGTGGTCTATAAAGTCTGAAAACCACCTCAAACTGGCCAACAAAACGTCTCGCTAGTTCCAACTTCTCGATATTTCTTCGCGTAAACTGTTAGTCCTAGTCAAAAAATAACTAGGACATTTTTTTGTAGAAAATTTAATTTACTTTAATTGTGTACTGAGACACGATTTCGTTGGAGTGTGCGCATTTCGAGTTATTAAAGAGAACCATACAAAAGTGATATTAAACGTGTTCTATCTCCAAAACCCTTCGCAATAGGGCATATGTTCATATGAAGCTTTTTTCTTCAGAATCACTAATATTACGCGTCTCAAAGTATGTACCTCTCCTCCTGACTGACCATATATATAGAAATGATCTCTTCAGTGCTGCAGATGCTCACTAGGTTCGAACTCTTACAGCAATCGACGAGACGAAGTACGACGAGTTTTGCAATGAGGATAATGGGCAAGCCGTTGCAATTACAGTTATCACTCTGTCCGGACGAGTCAGTGGTCAGAACATCTGCCTTAGTAAGCAGTAGACTCCGGTTTGAATCCCAGTCTGGCGTAAATTTTAAAAATTCCTCAATGATTTCAGTCAATGCCCACTAGCAGCCAATATCTGTAATGCCTTTGTGTCTTAAATCATAATGACTACTTGATTAAAATAATCAACAAACACCCAATGTATATATTCATGAAAGAATCTTCATACTTGTAAATGGAAAACACCGAATGAGAATGTTCTGCCTGTAAATATTTTGTTTTTTCCTTGCAAGAAGCACCGGAAGAATTCACTTAGATGAAGAACGTTCAGTCTTTGGCATAAGGAATGGCTGCGATTTCTCTGTGTAGATCATGACTCGTCCGAGCAAGGACTACAGTTTGTTCGTCTCCACTCACTAAAAGCGAGGCCTACGGTATTTTGATCAGCACTCAGTAACTGCGTGAATTTTCCGAGATACGGCCTAATAGCTCCGGAGACATTTCTGTATCGTTCTCCGTCGGTGAGGCCGGCGCTCAGTCTGTTCGCTGACAGGCGTGTTCCCTCCGCTCTGCCGTTTCGCCCCCGGAGCGCTGTTTGCTCGTGTGTCGCCGCTGGGCGTGCTCCACATCCCGCGGCAGTAAATAAGCGGGCGACGGTGAGTTACTGCGTCTCCCCGGAGCGAGTTAATTACCGGCAGCAAAGCCTTCTTTGCTAATTACGCGCCCCGCCCTTATCTGCTCGCGGCTCCTCAGAGCACACACCGCGACCCCGGCAGGACCCGCCCATTTGCATAAGTCGCGCTTCTTCCGGGAGCCGACGGCTGCCTCTATTGCGGCTGCGGCCGCCGCCCTCAGACGCAGATAAAAGCCTCTAATTGGTATCGCGGCGCAGCAGTCGGAGCCGCTGTTTGCCCCCAGTTGGATTCTCCTCCTCCCACTCCTCCACCTCTTTCCCTCGCGGCTGTCATCCGTTACCTTCCCCAAGGTCTGTACACAAAGGAAGAGACTCCCTGTTTGTTACGATACCAAAGAGTCTCCAAGTTTAACGCCATAACTGCAGCTACATGTTCTACACTTTAAAGTATGGCCTCATAAATACTGTGCCACAAAAATATAATACATTCTTTTCGATAAAAATTAGGTGAACCCACGTAGAAAAATGTAAGAATTGTCGCAAAAAGCTGCGGAACAATGCTCCTATCTGACCACAAAAAATGCGAACATGTTCCTGTTTACATAAAAGATCACACTGAAAAGTGGAGCACAAGCTGCCTCATTATAACTTCCTCAGTACCTTTAAAAATTTTCCACGATAAATGATGACAGCCAAAACAGCTGCAGGATAAAGATTTATTAAAATTCTTGACCACGGTTTCGGTGTGTCTAAATATACCTTCATCAGAAGTAAAATACACTAAAATCACATCCGGCAATGGAGATTCATAAAACAATTGTGCCAAAGGCGTCGTCAATTGTTTTATGAATCTCCATTGCAGGATGTGATTTTGGTGTATTTTACTTCTGATGAAGGTATATTTAGATATACCGAAACCGTGGTCATGAATTTTAATAAATCTTTTTCCTGCAACTGTTTTGGTTGTCATCATTTACCCTAAAGAATTTTAACAGTTGCTGTTTCAGCCATGTTTAAAACCTTAAAATCTTTACAAATTTTCCCATAAACTTTGGCTTGAGAACATACTGGCGCTTTTTTTTTTTTTAAAAAAAAACATGATTAACATGCAGCTCACCTCAGACTCCCACAAGTTCTCCTAACTCTAACTCAAATAGCTCTGAGCGCTATGGGACTTAACTGCTGTGGTCATCAGTCCCCTAGAACTTAGAACTACTTAAACCTAACGAACCCAAGGACATCACACACATCCATGCCCGAGGCAGGATTCGGACCTGCGACCATAACGGTCGCGTGGCTCCAGACTGTAGCGCCTAGAACCGCTCGGCCACTCTGGCCGGCAACTCTAACTCACTCACACCCACTAGTCCATGGTTGTAACACCCTCAAACCCATCCATTCCCAGTTGTCCTTTCTCGCTTACTCTTTCAGTGCAATTTATTGTCGTTATCTCTTTGTCTCTCTCCCTCTTGCTCTCTCTTACCCCTAATACGTCATTCCTTCCTGCTGTCTCTTTTCACTGTCACTGCGTTTCTCTTCCTCGTTATCATTGACGTTTACTCTCGCTCTCATCCACTTCCACTTTCTCTTTCTCTTTGTTACTTCCCCTTCCCCCCACCTCCACCCCCGGCACTGGCTCCCTCACTCTTTTTCTACCACTGTTGTATCAGTGGCAACAATGTACCACTGTCACTCATTCTCTCAGACGGCCACTGTCTTACTCACTGCTGCTGTAATATAACCACTGACTACTATCTTGCAGTATTTATTACTTTTCCGTCTCTTTGCCACTGCCACAGCCTTCTTCTCTCTCAATATAAGAAAACGCAAATATGTTTGCATCCCAAAATTTTTAGGAAATTTTAAAGGTCCTGAGGAAGGTAGAGTGAAGCAGTTGGTACCCCCTTTTTCAGTCAGAGTCTTTTAAATGAACAGTAACATATTCGAATTTTTGTATTCTGTGATTAGGAGTCTTTCTCTGCTGGTTTTCTTCTTTTGTCTATTGCGGCAGGGCATGTAACTTTTACGAAAAGAGGTGTATTGGCCAGTAAAATTTAGATAGTTTGCTTATGTGAGACTGAAATAACGCAAAACTAATTTTACACTTCAGACCGGGATGTAGGTGCACCAAAATTTTGCATGTGCTTCAGTACTACAACGCGGAGTTCCCAGATGATAATGGAAACGTTTACAGCATATTTCTCCGTGCAGTGTCCCATTAAAAGCTACCTTTTCGCCTCACATCGGGTTTTACTTACGTATTTTACGTAAGAGGAAGTATACAATATTCCTACTTTGATCCTCTGCTATAGCATAGTGATATTGAGGCGATTCTTCTGTTGGGTATACAACTTCGAACCTCTGTATCTCGGAAACTGATAATAATATGAAGCAAATTTTCCAAGTTACTGGGGATCGGGATCTTAGGAATACGATCGTAGGGTGTCAAGATATATTTAAAAAAAAACCGTTTTGCGAATTTCCAATGAACAGTAGACGAACTAATGGTGCCTCCGTAAGTCACAGCGAGTCCACGCTACACCATATCAAATGTAGAAAGAACTAACCGATTTTCTCCATTTGCCTAAGCAGGAGGAAGTATACAATATTCCTACTTTGATCCTCTGCTATAGGATAGTGCCATTGAGCCAATTCTTCTGTTGGGTTTACAAATGGTACCCAGCTCATGGGCTATCCAAAACACTTTACCTACCTTCTATCACCAATAGAACTCGAGGTAAAAGCACGAATTTTAGCGCGGCGTTTTGGAACATATAAGGTACGCATGCTGTCACATGCATTCCGATGGTAGTACAGTACTGCAGAAGATGGGACACACAGCCACATAGAGAGCTCTGAAATACTAGCTGCAGCATCGAATCTTCTATTGAGTATGTGCTGGGGTCCAGTGTTAATCTTGATGGCATTTACTGCTATATCTGTTAGGTATGGAATTAAGTGTGTGGATCGGGGTCCTTTGGTTTGGAGCCGAGTGGAAGGTCTCAACCAGAGGCTTCGTCGACTCTGTGACGGACTTGGCTGCAGATTTCTAGACTTGCGCTATTGGTGGGGAATTGTAGAACGCCCCTAGATAGGTCAGAGATGTTCAAAGGAAGATGTTCAAAGGAAGAGGCTACTCGGGTAGCAGAGTACTTGTGGCATGCACGTGGGTTTTTTTTAGGCTAGGCAGTAGTGCGAGGTGTCCTGATGAACACTCACCAGTCGACGTGCAGGCAGGGAAATCAGGACGCGCTCAGTGTAAAGACACTTCAGCTATCAAGATATCAGCAGTAAATTTTCAGAGTGTTCGGAATAAAGTTCCTGAATTTACTGCCCTCCAGGAAGCGTGTGGCGCGCAAATTATTCTCGGGACTGAGACCTCGCTGAACCCTGAGATAGGAAGTTCTGAAATATTTATTGACGGTTGGAACTTGTATCGGAAAGGCAGATTAGACACTGTAGGAGGTGGTGTCTTCATTGCAGTTGACAAAAATATTGTGTCTACTGAAGTCGAAGTAGATTGTGATTGTGAAGTTATCTGGACACGTTTAACAGGGCTAGGGGAAATAAAGTTGCACCGTGACAGTTCTAGAATCATTCAAAGAGAGTCTACATTCTGTATCGCAGAAGTACCCGGATCATGCTATATTAGTCGGAGGCGACTTCAACCTACCTAGTATAGACTGGGATGTCTATGGATTCATTACAGGTGATACAGACAAGCCGTCGTGTGAATTACTTTTGAACACATTATCCGAAAACTGTCTTGAGCAGTTAAATCGACAGCCAACGCGTAATGGAAATATTTTAAATCTGGTAGCCACGAACAGACCGGACCTTATCGACGGTGTCAGTGTTGAGACAGGGATTAGTGATCATGATGTTGTCATTACGACTATGGTTACGAAAATTAAAAAGTCGGTCAAGAAGGCTAGGAGAGTATTCTTACTAGAAGGAGAAGATAAGCAGTTGTTAGCATCCCACTTAGTAAATGAATCGACTTCATTTACTTCTGGTACGATGGACGTGGAAGAATTATGGGCAAATTTAAAACACATAGTAAATCACGCATTGGACAAGTATGTGCCGAAAAAGTGGGTTACGGACGGAAAAGACCCACCGTGGTTTAACTGCGCAATTCGGAGAATGCTCAGGAAGCAAAGGCAGTTGCACTCGCGGTACAAGAAAGTTCGGGAGAATGAGGACAGGCAAAAGTTAGTAGAGATTCGTGCTACTGTAAAAAGAGTGATGCGCAAAGCATTCAACCACTACCACCGTCATACCTTAGCAAAAGATCTTGCTGAAAACTCAAGGAAATTCTGGTCTTACGTAAAATCGGTAAGCGGGTCGAAGGCTTCCATCCAGTCACTCACTGATCAGTCTGGCCTGGCAACGGAAGACAGCAAAACGAATGCTGAAATTTTAAATTTAGCATTTGAGAAATCTTTCACGCAGGAGGATCGTACAAAAATACCGCCGTTTGAGTCTCGTACAGATTCCCGTATGGATGACATAGTGATAGACATACCTGGGGTTGTGAAGCAGCTGAATGGGTTGAAAATAAATAAATCTCCAGGTCCTGATGGGATTTCAATTCGGTTTTACAGAGAGTTCTCTACTTCAATGGCTCCTTACTTAGCTTGCATTTATCGCGAATCTCTTACCGAACGTAAAGTCCCGAGCGACTGGAAAAAAGGCGCAGGTGACGCCTGTATATAAGAAGGGTAGAAGGACGGATCCTCAAAATTACAGACCAATATCCTTAACATCGGTTTCTTGCAGGATTCAGGAACATATTCACAGTTCGAATGTAATGAATTTCCTTGAGACAGAGAAGTTGCTGTCCATGCATCAGCACGGCTTTAGAAAGCATCGCTCCTGCGAAACGCAACTCGCCCTTTTTTCACGTGATATCTTGCGAACCGTGGATGAAGGGTATCAGACGGATGCCATATTCCTTGACTTCCAGAAAGCGTTTGACTCAGTGCCCCACTGCAGACTCCTAACTAAGGTACGAGCGTGTGGGATTGGTTCCCTAGTATGTGAGTGGCTCGAAGGCTTCTTAAGTAATAGAACCCAGTACGTTGTCCTCGATGGTGAGTGTTCATCACAGGTGAGGGTATCATCTGGAGTGCTCCATGGAAGTGTGGTAGGTCCGCTGTTGTTTTCCATCTACATAAATGATCTTTTAGATAGGGTGGATAGCAATGTGCGGCTGTTTGCTGATGATGCTGTGGTGTACGGGAAGGTGCCGTCGTTGAGTGACTGTAGGAGGATACAAGATGGTTTGGACAGGATTTGTGATTGGTTTAAAGAATGGCAGATAACTCTAAATATAGATAAATGTAAATTAATGCAGATGAATAAGGAAAAGGATCCCGTAATGTTTGAATACTCCATTAGTAGTGTAACGCTTGACACAGTCACGTCGATTACATATTTGGGCGTAACATTGCTGAGCGATATGAAGTGGGACAAGCATGTAATGGCAGTTGTGGGGAAGGCGGATAGTCGTCTTCGGTTCATTCGTAGAATTTTGGGGAGATGTGGTTCATTTGTAAAGGAGACCGCTTATAAAACACTAATACGACCTATTCTTTAGTACTGCTCGAGCGTTTGGGATCACTATCAGGTCGGCTTGAGGGAGGACATAGAAGCAATTCAGAGGCGGGCTACTAGATTTGTTACTGGTAGATTTGATCATCACGCGAGTGTTACGGAAATGCTTCAGGAACTCGGCATATAGGCGGTCGTTTTTCCCTCGTTCTGTTTGGAACAAGGAGAGAAGATGCTAGTTGTGCTACGAGGTACCTTCCGCCACGCACCGTAATGTGGATTGCGGAGTATGTATGTAGATGTAGATGTAGAAATCTGGGTATTTTGTGGGTCATCGGAGTTGCTTAGGAGGTGTTGGGCCAGAGCTAACATCCGTGGTGCCTTACACCCTGCTGAGTATGGCAGCTGGGCGTTTCTAAAGGTCTCGTCGGGCCTGCCTAAGCGGCAGTGAGTGGGTTGAGCCACCTGGCACTCAGGAGCGAGTGAGTTAAGATCAGTCCCCAGACTGGGCGACACTATGACAAGGCCTAATTTATGCTTCCGCCATACACCACTCAAACAGTGCTCAGGTAGACATCCAGCCACCAAACGTAAATATAAGCCGACACACGGTTCCACTCAGTTCCTATCAAATTCACCAAATGTATCGTCAACAGTATCACACAGTAAATACATATGAGTAGGAGAAACAATCCTGTGATGAAACTTCCTGGCAGATTAAAACTGTGTGCCCGACCGAGACTCGAACTCGGGACCTTTGCCTTTCGCGGGCAAGTGCTCTACCAACTGAGCTACCGAAGCACGACTCACGCCCGGAACTCACAGCTTTACTTCTGCCAGTACCTCGTCTCCTACCTTCCAAACTTTACAGAAGCTCCCCCAGGCTGTGGCTAAGCCATGTCTCCGCAATATCCTTTCTTTCAGGAGTGCTAGTTCTGCAGGGTTCGCAGGAGAGCTTCTGTAAAGTTTGGAAGGTAGGAGACGAGGTACTGGCAGAAGTAAAGCTGTGAGTACCGGGCGTGAGTCGTGCTTCGGTAGCTCAGTTGGTAGAGCACTTGCCCGCGAAAGGCAAAGGTCCCGAGTTCGAGTCTCGGTCGGGCACACAGTTTTAATCTGCCAGGAAGTTTCATATCAGCGCACACTCCGCTGCAGAGTGAAAATCTCATTCTGGAATCCTGTAATGTCTGAATTCCGTAATAGTGTGCTGCTTCACGTGGGCACGTCGATTGATTGACTTGGAGTAACGCAATAGAGCGATATGAAATGGAAGACACGCGTGAGATCGACTGTAGGGGAGGCGAACGATCGATTTCGGTTTACTGGGAGAATTCTAGGAGGCGTCGTTGGTCCACAAGGAGACCGGATGTAGAACACTGGTGCAACCCATTCTTGAGAACCCCTCGAGAGTTTGGAATTCCCAACTTGACCCTTTAGCAACAGATAATCCTGAGCGAATAACGAGCATCAAAACGGATACAGGGATTAGTAAACACGGGGTTCTCGTAGCAAGAGTGAATATTGTAACCCCCAAATGCTCCAAAAATAAATAAGAAATGTACCTATTCAAAAAAGCTTCGATATTGGCAATGTGAGTGTAGACCAGATGAGGCTTGAATTCGGAGAAGTAGTACCGACAGCATTTGAGAGATTTACAGTAAATAAATTGACAAACGACTGAGATGATCCCCCTTGGTACACAAAATGGGTCAGAGCATTGATGCAGAAACAAATAGAAAACCATGCCATATTCAGACGATCACAAAATCTCCAACACTGGCGATCTTTTACAGAAGCTTGAAATTTAGCGCAGACGTCTAGGCGAGATGCTTATAATAGTTTCCACAACGAAACTTTATCTCGAAACCTGGCAGAAAATCCAAAGAGAGTCTGGTCGTATGTAACTAATTCTAGTGGCAAGACATAGTCAGTGTGTAATGTAATAAATTAAAATATGAGCTGTGACTTATATAAAAAAGAAACACACATTATAATGACTCCCTTTCTCGCTTGGCTAATTACTGTTTAGCTCTACAGGGCCATTATACTGAAATGTTTCCCCACACCACCTAGTATTGTCTTTCTATGTGTGTGAGTAACTGTATGTTCACTGTTGTGGGTAAATACATACAGCGTACACAGGGCGGTGTGTGAAACTGATGGCGATTACACGCTTCCGCTGTTGTAGAAATCTGCTCCAGATGGTGCAGATACCGTGTTGAGCTGAAAGTGGTAACCAAAGTACGGAGAAATATTCTTCGGGGCTCTGTTGCATAGCAATCAGATTGCTTTCAGTTCTGAGAAATGTCCAGTTACTATTGTGGATTTGAATGATCCATGAAGTGACTTCTTTTCCGAAGAAAACATCAAACTATTTCACTAGAACTGAACGCTCCCGTCGGAACTGTTCTCAACTGGTGTTTATTAGGAAATCACAATAGCAGTATATCGCTGGGTGTATAATAAGACGTACCTTCTTGAAATGAACACTATTTTATTGTTCTATTAACTGATTTCCTTCCATATGCACTTATATTTTACAATGTGAATCAAAAACTCGCAATGGCGTCGATTTTTTAGATCACCAGAATGGCTCTCTTCCCCTAAAAAATTACACTTAACAAGAACAAAAGAACTCTATATCCTAAGAATAATTATGTGAGCGCTGACCGCCACAGAGTAATAGACAATATCTTTGTCTCTCTCTCGCACTGTCACAGCAAGTTACGCTGCATGATACATCATATATGCCCCTCTTGTGGACGAACGTTTTTGGGCAAAAACAAACACGAGCGTTCACACAACACTATATCGGTGATTGTTTATGACGCTGCATTAATGTCCACTAGAGTATTAATGTCCACTGTATTTCTTATGATATTTTGGTATTAGTGAATGACTATGTAAATGTAAATTATAGATTTCTGTGCATATACTGCTGACAAAGCCTGTGCTGAATTCCTGATGCAGCATATATGCATAGCTTACATGCTTGCTTTTATTCATTTGTCGAGGATGGCATGAGATGTGATCAGAAACCTTTTTCATCATCACTCAAAGCTTCTGTCACTCGCCTTGGGATGTCTCAAACGGATAATCTAGCCATTCGGCCAAGCTCCACAAAGGAAAACCAAGGAAAACCTCGGGGTAGATACCATCCTCGTATTTCTCATTTGCAAAGAAAATTAATTGAATTACAATGGGAAATAAAAAAAATATTTACAATATGGATTTTTTTTAATGAATTTAAACACTGTTCGCAAAAGAAACACAACACTGTTAATCTTCTGTGTCTTGAGGTGAACCGTCGACGCGTTGGTTTACGTCCATCTACGATTCCCTTCTATCTGTCATCTCCGGGTAACTGATTGAATTCTATTCCCATTTCACCGTCTCCTCGTGGGTATTATGGTTTTCCGCATACGTTTAACATGAAAATAAGAGTCAGTGTAAGTTCCGTGGAAAAGGTGTTTGATCTATGCTGAGCTGAAATAGAATCTAATCTAAAGTTCTTTCTAATTCTCTGTCCTGAATTCGAAATATTCGGAAGTCGTAAGGTGTTCTTCATTTCTATCAACAACCCTAGAATGCACTATACACAAATCCAACTGGTGCTGCCGTGTCAACTTATGCTCATCATCTTTCAGATGGACTTTAACACTTGTTGATGTACTTATAACTGAAAGGCATTCGCTCAGTTGGTAACTTCGCGAGCAACAATTGACATAACATAATTTACATACACAGGTATGTTACAACAATAGTACAATTATAAAGACAATGTTCATCACAAGAGACTGAAACCAAGTAACAGGCGTCCTTTTAAAACTGAGAACGGGTTACCCCTTCCGAACAGCATGACTTCAGCTCAGCGAGTAAAAAAGCAAATACAAACATACACTGACATTGTTAAATTGACATAAGAAAAAATACCTTGCCATAGACCAGATTCATTTGAGTCACTAACCCATGGTCATTATGCATTGTGAAACCTGATTGAAATTACTATCTACTAAATAAAAAAATTTTAAAAGAAATCATTCATACTATAGCTAAATTCTCTGCATACTGAAAAGAAAACTTATCCTTACAGTGGAAAACCTATACATAATGTCTGCATATCTCTCGTACAGTATGCCTGAAAAGAAAAACTAACTACTAAATTGCAAAAAGAAAGAAACTATCCTAAGTATGATTCATAGGTTTAATGAAAATTCTCTAATCAATATTATTTGATAAGAATAGTATTTTCAATCTTCAGAATCTTCAGTCATCATGAAATTGCTTTAACAAGTGATGAGGATACATTCCTTTCACCTTTCCATTCTTCACATCCTTCAAAACATAAGTTCCTGGATGGGGTATTTTGGTAATCACAAATGGTCCTTGATACAACAACTGCAATTTTGTGTTCTTCCTCTGTATAAGTGAAGCCTTAGGATGAGTTTTTACTAAAACTTGGTCTTTCACTTTATATGTTTTTATTTTTCCAAGTCGAGTGTCAAAATATATTTTCCTTTTTCTTGCCTTGTCAATTATATTGAGTAAGGATTGTCGTACTTTATTTTGTAGGTCTATTTTGTTAATAGCTACTTTAGGAATTGGTCGATTCCAGTCATTCAGTTCCTGTTTTCCAAACATCAGTTCGTATGGGGTGTATTCTGTCGTAGTATGTGGCATATTGTTTACAATTTCCTGAAAATCGTGAAGATAATCGATCCATTTGGGTTGCTGGTTGTGGCAATATGTTCTCATGAACCGGTTTAATTCACGAAAAATTCGTTCCACGGGATTCGCCGAAGGGTGGTACACTGATGTTAGAATTTGTTTTATACCACAACTGGCTAATGTTTGCCTCCAACGAAATTCAGTGAACATTGAGCCATTGTCAGAAAGAATAGCCTCTGGTTTGCCTACCCTGACTATATAATCCTTGACCAGCTTCTTGGCTATGGATGCAGCAGTAGCTGATTTTAATGGATAAAGTTTGACATACTTAGTGAATATATCAAGAAAAGCTACAATATATTTGCATCCTCCCCTTGATGATGGTAGAGGACCACAGACGTCGACCGAAATGATTGACAGCGGTTTAGTGGGTATAATAGGATGTAGGAAATCTTTCACACAAAAATTTCCTGGTTTGGCTAGCTGACAAATTTTACATTTCCTTAACTGTCTGTGTACTTTCCTGCGAATGTTTGGGAAGTAGCAATACGCTTGAATCTTCCGAGCACACTTTAATACTCCAAAATGTCCCCAAGTGATGTGCGTGTGCAAAATTAAGTCATTCGCATTCTTCTCGGGAATACACACCTTCCAATTATCTGAATCAAGATGCTCTTTGAAAAATAAGACGTCGTCCTCAACTTTGTACAGTCTCTTCAGATCATCGTTTCCAGGCTTTGCTGAAATTTCCTTTATTGAATGCCAACGAGGATCTTCATTCTGTAGTTTTTCCATGTTCTTACACATGTCAAGAAAATGTTTCCTATATATTCTATCAGTCATTATAAGAACATTAAATTCGGACGGATTGCCGGTGATGTTGATAGTTGACAAATCTCCATCTGGCATTCTAGACAGTGCATCAGCGATGAAATTATCCTGTCCGCTTAGGTATTTAATTTCAAATTGAAACTCTTGGAGTGAGAGCGTCCATCTTGCTAATCTTGGATGTAATAATTTACATGTTTGCAAAAAACTTAACGCTTTGTGGTCACAGTACACTGTTGTCTTCGCTCCATATAAGTAATAGTAAAATTTCTTAAATGACCAGACTACGGCCAATGCTTCCCTTTCAGTAGTCGTATATGTTCTTTCACAAGCAGTTAAGAGTCGGCTAGCAAAAGCTATTGGACAGAAAGTTGATTTCCTATCTATCATCTTTACTTGGAAGAGGCATGAACCTATTCCAATTTCCGAAGCATCTGCCATTAAACCGAATTCTTGGCTCATATCTGGATGATATAATATTTGTGAATTGACTAAGGCATGTTTTATTGCTGCAAATGCATTCTGACATTTTTGCGTCCACACCCACGGAGTATTTTTGCGCAACAAGCTGTACAACGGTTCTGCATTAATAGAGTGGTCGTGAATGAAACGCCTGAAAAAAGAGACAACTCCGAGGAAGCCCTTTAACTGTCTTTTTGTTGTTGGAACTGCAAAGTTTTTGATTGCCTTTAGTTTCTCGGAGTCCGGTAAGATGCCTTTTCCATTTATAAGATGACCCAAAAATTTGATTTTATCTCGAGCAAAATGGGACTTTTGCAGATTTGCGGTTATGCCAGCTTCCTTGAAACGTTCTAACACTCTTCTCCATAAATCAACGTGCTCCTCCCATGTGGTCGTAGCTATGAGCATGTCGTCCACAAATAAAGTTAAATTGCTTCGAAGTGCAGGTCCCAATGCATAATCTAGAGCATTTATAAAAACTCCTGAGCTCACGTTTAGCCCGAAAGGTAAAACCTTAAATTGATAGCTTCTACCTGCATGTACAAATGCGGTGTACTTTTTTGATGGTTCGTCTAGAGCCACCTGCCAAAATGAACTTCTCAAATCAATATTTGTTAAGTATTTCATCCCCTCGAACTTTTGAATTAGCTCATCGATATTTTCCGGATGAGTTCGCACGGGCACGATAATCTTATCTGCCGTGCGTCTAGCACGAGACGAACTTTTCCTCCCTTTTTCGAGACAACATGAAGCGGACTACAGTATGGACTCGTCGAAGGTTCGATCAGATCCCATTCAAGCATCTGGTGGATTTCCGCATCAACTGCCTTTCGTTGGTGCCACGGTACTGGATAAAAAATACGGCAGAAAACTTGGTGTGGTATCACATCTAAATGGCATGTGTATCCCTTGATTACATCAGGTCTTTCTTGAAAGACTTCATGATATTCCTGTAGAAGATCATATAATTGCTTTCATTGGTGTTGTTGCAAAAATTCAGGTTCTTGCACCTTTTCATATACCATATCTTCAGGGTTTAAAACTGGTTGCAAGTAATTAATTTGGTAATACCGTACAGGTTTGCTATGTATCCACTTTATTTGCAGCTTTCGTCCCTGACAATACTTTCCATGGGTATTATATTCCCTGAGAAGATTCAGTTGATGTTTCTGATCCATTATTGTAAAACTGGCACGGCCTAGAGAAAAATCGATATGCCAATTTCTCTCTCTAAATTCATCTATACCCAGGATACAGTCCTCAACCAATTTTTCTATTACAAGGAACGTGCAATTTATAGCTACATTTCCTATATCTAACTTGAGTCTGCACTTTAACCTGAGAAGACTTATGACCAGTAGGACCTACAATTCTACAATATTGAACAGGAAAAATCGGTGGATTTGCTTTCTGAAGTATTCTTTGAAATAACTTCTCAGAAACGACATTTACTGCTGCTCCTGTATCTAAAGTAACTTGCACAATAATGCCTTCAATCGCCGCCTGAATTTTCGCAACAGGTACAGTGATATGTTCCTCTTGACAAGGCATCATATCCTGCTGAAGTTCTTCTATTAATAATCTGCCATCATTGTACCGAAAAAAATTGACGCTTGAATTTTCGCCCCTGAAAACTTCTTCGACTGCACCGTCGGGGCTTCTGACAGTCGAGTTTAGTTTGACGATTGTCCATTATTAGTAGATGTCTGCTCCGTTACGTCGGTTATTATTGGTGGTTGATTTCTCCATTCATTTGCATTATCATTTGGTACCCAACCTGAAGTTTGTGGTTGGTTGTGATATTCTTGGGTTGGTTGCTGATATCGGCGTTTTTGCTGATAATTCCCTTCTTGATAGTATCCTTTCCTCTTCTTATTACTCTTCCTCCATTTCCGTTTATATGTTTGTTCACATTTTTGGTCATGATTACACTGGTCGGGATTTTCGTTACCAAATTTCACGTTTTTCTGGAAATAATTCACCTGTGGGTTTGGTGAATTGTGTGCAAAAGGTTCGTTTCCATACTGTTTGCTGTTACTATTGTATTTGTTAGGTTGGTAACTTGGTTGGTTATAGCGCACACGTGATTCTTCGAACAGAATGTCTATTGAATCCAATGTGGCTAGAAAATCTTCCACATGTTGTTCAGGCACATGTAGAAGTTTTTCCTTAACTTCAAGTGGAAGTTTGCCCTTTAATATTCGAATGATATCCTGCGTCGGGATTGGTTCATTCCAGTATTTACTTTTATTTATATACTTCTCGAAATACTTTCTTAAAGATCCATTTTTGAAAGAAAAAGGTTGTGGGTCAAAAACTTCCTTACGTAGTCTTTCTTGTACTCCCTTATTCCAGTATTTGTGCAAGAAAGCGCGTTCAAATTGGCCATAATCTTGACGCCAATCGGATGCTTCTGACGCCCACATCGATCCATCTCTATGTATGAATCCTGCAACGTACATAATTTTTTGTTGCTCAGTCCACATTCGCGGCAATATCCCTTTAAATTGCTTGATAAATACCACGGGATTGATCGACTTCCTTTCGGGAATAAATATCTGGAATTGACGATATTTAAGCATTTTTTCTTCATTCATCGTCACTGGTGTATTCTGGTGGCTACTACGCGGTGAATGATAATCTCGATAATTTGTTTCTGGTTGATTACGTAAATATGCACCAATACATGGATATTGTTGCATGGATTCGGTTTCACTGGTTTCATCAGGAATAATGTCTGCTTTTGATAAACTGCAAGTAGTATGTGCCCCTCTAGTATTAACTAGACCTTGCTGGCATGCTTTTAATGTATTTTCTATCTTTGCTTTCCAAGCAGGAAATTCATCTCCTATATTCTCCTTAATCTCTTTAACTTCTGCTTTAAGTTGTCCTTGTGCAGCTTCGTTGTTAACTTGCACGTTAGAAACCGTTTCTTTCAAGGTTTTGTCAACATAATTTCGCACTGTCTCGGTTTGCTCTTTCGCCCAATCTTCAATGTCCTTAGAGAATGCGATCTTATGTTCATTGAAAAGTTTCTCTATGTGTTTCTCGCCTTCGAGACTGAGAGTGTCTATCCTCCGAGTAAGCTCAATGACAGCTTGCTCGTTATCGTGCTTAATTGTATTCACGTCTTGCGCAATAGTGTTCTGTACATGAATAACTTCTTGTTCTTGATGATACTGTTGTTCTTGTGTAACTATGAGTTGTGCCTGACTGGTAATCAAGTGACTCTGCTTTGTTTCCAAACTCTGAAATTTTTCAGTAATCTTATCATTTATTTCTTTTAGTTTATTAGATTGCTCCTGAGCCAAATTAAATTGCGCACTCTCCAATGCCTGGAATCTACGATTCATGTCGTTTACAAATGTGGATTGTGCCGTTGCAAGATTAGATTGCGTGGTTTCCAATGCCTGGAATCTACGATTAATGTCATTTGCAAACGTGGATTGCGTGGTTTCCAATGCTTTAATCCCTTGTGTTATGACAGTCAAACTTGACATCAGCTGGGATAACAAATCGGTATTCTCAGCAATTGGCGATTGCACTGGGCTTAATGAGGATTGTACCGACACAATTTTCGGTACAGTCATTTCGTTTTCGCACGTGTCTGTGTCAAAGATGAAATTCATGTTGTTTGTTGGTTGCTGCATATCTCTCTGGACTTCTTTCGACATATGAATGTCGGAACTAGCAACCGTTTGTGTCGACGGCGTGAGCGCATTAATTATTGCTGGTTGCTCAGCCGTAACCGACATATCGCTAACTACGGCGGTATTAAATTCTGTGGCACTAGTTGACGATGCGTTCACACTATTTAATTCATTTTGTGGCATTGTGATGCGTGCTTGCTTATTGGCTTTGAACATAGATCTAGTTATCACCATGTAAATGAGCAATTGACAGTTTCTCCTCTAAATAAGTCCTACTATTAAACTTTTACACACGCAAAAACGTTAATGTCCTAATGCTGTTAATGTACACTTTACAATGTGACACAAAAACAGTGCATAGATAACACATAAAATGTTGTCTTACTATATCTACTGAAATACTGGAATTCTAGTAAAAGTAATATAGCAACACTATTTATACTTAGAAAATTTATATATGAAGGGTCACTACAATGCATACATGCTCAAGAAAGCTAGTAATTCAAATGTTCTGGCCTTTTTGAAGTTTCTGCTCGGCTGCTGGGACGGCGCACTCGTTCTCTTCACAAGATACTCCCGCACGTTAGCGTTAGCATGAAACATACAAAGGACCATAATGTAGTTACTCTATAAAACTAGACATATATACACACAATGAAACATTAATTACTAAATTACTAACATATTTATATTGCAGGTTCACTATGAGTGTTGTATCAGGATCGTGTCCTGTCACGGTCGCCATCTATAATGACTCCCTTTCTCGCTTGGCTAATTACTGTTTAGCTCTACGGAGCCATTATACTGAAATGTTTCCCCACACCACCTAGTATTGTCTTTCTATGTGTGTGAGTAACTGTATGTTCACTGTTGTGGGTAAATACATACAGCGTACACAGGGCGGTGTGTGAAACTGATGGCGATTACACGCTTCCGCTGTTGTAGAAATCTGCTCCAGATGGTGCAGATACCGTGTTGAGCTGAAAGTGGTAACCAAAGTACGGAGAAATATTCTTCGGGGCTCTGTTGCATAGCAATCAGATTGATTTCAGTTCTGAGAAATGTCCAGTTACTATTGTGGATTTGAATGATCCATGAAGTGACTTCTTTTCCGAAGAAAACATCAAACTATTTCACTAGAACTGAACGCTCCCGTCGGAACTGTTCTCAACTGGTGTTTATTAGGAAATCACAATAGCAGTATATCGCTGGGTGTATAATAAGACGTACCTTCTTGAAATGAACACTATTTTATTGTTCTATTAACTGATTTCCTTCCATATGCACTTATATTTTACAATGTGAATCAAAAACTCGCAATGGCGTCGATTTTTTAGATCACCAGAATGGCTCTCTTCCCCTAAAAAATTACACTTAACAAGAACAAAAGAACTCTATATCCTAAGAATAATTATGTGAGCGCTGACCGCCACAGAGTAATAAACAATATCTTTGTCTCTCTCTCGCACTGTCACAGCAAGTTACGCTGCATGATACATCATAACATTAATGCAATGGTTCAGCATGAAAGAGAAATAACTAATGTAGGAATATTATTAACAGTGTAATATGTTGTTTAATTTAGCCCGACGTGTATAAGCACTCAGTAAACTAGCTCAGTTCTCAGGGTAATTACGTAATGGTCTATAATTAATTGTCATTTTCTCATTTATCCAACACTAGGCTCGTGAGAAGTCGTGTGCTTATTGCACCAGAGAATATTTGCCAAGTCTGTTCGGTGTACACTACTGTAGTACGTAACTTAATATCGTCGTTTCGTCTCGATTCCCCAGTATAAGATAACAAGAGTAGCATCTACAAATGAAATCCTATAATGGAACTGGAATCCTGTGACCAGACCTTTTCTGCCTGGGATGTTATCTCGTGATATAAATAAAATCTGTAAGTAAAATTGTTAAATTATAATTATATAGTAGCTGCCTCCGGTCTCGTGGGATCTCAAATAAAGTTAATTAACCTAACCGACGGCACGCCGCGTATATGAGCTTAAACATGTTTAAGATTTTTCTAAGATGGCGCCTAACAATAAAAATTCTTTGTTAAGGCCCATATCTACTTAAAACAATAAAGGTATCAGATTTATGATAGATTGACAACATACACAAATTCTTTTGACAAAATAACCATTATATTTTTCGGTTTTTAAGTACAACTTACATTACACCCAGGAGAAACAGTACAAGTGCCTTCTCTGGGCGATAGGAACGTAAATACTATCGACGACAGTGCTGCGAAAGCACAGTTACCAAACACAGCCTTTCAAAATTCCTTCACCAAAGAAAACGAAGTAAATATTCCAGAAGTCGAATGAAGAACAGCTACCAACATGAGTAACTTAGAAGTGAATATATTCGAAGGAGTGAAGCAACTTAAATCATTTAATAAAAGCAAGTCTTGTGGTACAGACTGTATACTAATTAATTAGGTTCCTTGCAGAGTATGCTGATGCAATAGCTCCATACTTCATGATCATATACAACCGCTCGTTCGACGAAACATCCGTACCAAAATACAAGGAAGCTGGACAGGACGCACCAGTATTCAAGATAAGTAGTAGACGTTATCCACTAAAATACAGGCCCGTATCATTAACGTCGATGAAACTCCCTGGCAGATTAAAACTGTGTGCCGGCCCGAGACTCGAACTCGAGTCTCGGTCCAGCACACAGTTTTAATCTACCAGGAGGTGTCATATCAGCGCACACTCCGCTGCAGAGTGAAAATCTCATTCTATTAATGTCGATATTCAGCAGGATTCTGAAAGACGTATTATGTTCCAACATTATGGATTACTCGAAGAGAATGGTCTATTGACAAATTGTCATCACGGATTTAGAAAATATTGCTCTTGTGAAACACAGCTAGCTTTTTACTAACACGAAGTGTTGAGTGCTATTGACAAGGAATTCCAAATTGATTCCGTATTTCTAGATTTCCAAAAGGCTTTTGACGCTGTACCACACAAGCGGCTTGTAGTCAAACGTCAGGTGCTCGTGAAATATAGGCTCAGTTACGTGATCGATTCTTGATTTCCTTTCAGAGAGGTCACAGTTCCGAAAGTCATCGAGTAAAACAGAAGTGACTTTTGGCCTTCGCCAAGGTAATGTTATCAGCCATCTGCTGTTCCTGACCTATATAAACGATTCAGGAGACAATCTCAGCAGTCTTCGGTTGTTCGCAGATGATGCTGTCGTTTATCGACTAGTAAACTCTCACAAGATCAAAACAAATTGCAAAATGATTTAGAAAAGACATCTGAATGGTACAAAAATTGGGAATTGATCCTATGTAATGAATAGTGTGAGGTCATCCACTTGAGTGTTAAAAGGAATTCTTTGAAGTTCTGTTATAAGATAAATCAGGCTAATCTAAAGGCCATAAATTCATATAAATACTTAGGAAGTACAATTACGAACAATTTAAATTCGAAGGAACTCATACGAAATGTTGTAGGGAAGACAAACCAAAGACGGAGTTTTATTGGCAGAGCCGGCCGAAGTGGCCGAGCGGTTCTAGGCGCTATTCTGGTGCCGCGCGACCGCTACGGTCGCAGGTTCGAATCCTGCATAGGGCATGGATGTGTGTGTTGTCCTTAGGTTAGTTAGGTTTAAGTAGTTCTATGTTCTATGGGGCTGATGACCTCGACAGTTAAGTCCCATAGTGCTCAGAGCCATTTGAACCATTTTATTGGCAGAACACTTAGAAAATATAACAGATCTACTACAGAGACAGCCTACACCACGCTTATCCGTCCTCTTTTGAAGTAGTGCTGCGCGGATTAACGGATTACATCGAGAAAGTTCAACGAAGAGGAACACATTTTGTGTTATCGCGAAGTAGGGGAGAGAGAGTCACGGACATGATACAAGATGTGGGATGGAAAACATTAAAACAAAGGCGTTTTTCGTCACGAAATTTCAGTCACCAACTTTCTCTTCCGATCGCGAAAATGTTTTGTTGACGCCGACTTACATAGGGAGAAATGAACATCGTAATAAAATAACGGATATCTGACCTCGCACGGAAAGATACACACTGCTGGCCATTAAAATTTCTACACCGACGCGAAGTTTAACCGACAGGAAGATGATGCTGTGATATGCAAATGATTAGCATATCAGAGCATTCACATAAGGGTGGCGCCGGTGGCGACACCTACAACGAGCTGACATGAGGACAGTTTCCAACCGATTTCTCATACACAAACAGCATTTGACCGGCGTTGCCTGGTGAAACGTTGTTGTGATGCCTCGTGTAAGCAGAAATCCGCACCATCACGTTTCCGACTTTGATAAAGGTCGGATTGTAGCCTATCGCGATTGCGGTTTATCGTTTCACGACATTGCTGCTCGAGTTGGTCGAGATCCAATGAATGTTAAAAGAATATGGAATCGGTGGTTTCAGGAGGGTAATACGGAACGCCGTGCTGGATCCCAACGGCCTCGCATCACTAGCGGTCGAGATGAGAGGCATCTTATCCGCATGGCTGTAACGGACCGTGCAGCCACGTCTCGATCTCTGAGTCAACAGATTGGGACGTTTGCAAGACAACAAGCACCTGCATGAACAGTTCGACAACGTTTGCAGCAGCATGGACTATCAGCTCGGAAACGATGACTGCGGTTACCCTTGACGCTGCATGACAGACAGAAGCGCCTGCGATGGTGTACTCGACGACGAATCTGGTTGCACGAATGGCAAAACGTTATTTTTTCGGATGAATCCAGGTTCTGTTTACAGCATCATGATGGTCTCATCCGTGTTTGGCGACATCACGGTGAACGCACATTGGAAGCGTGTGTTCGTCGTCGCCAAACTGGCGTATCACGCGGCGTGATGGTATGGGTTGCCATTGGTTACACGTCTCGGTAACCTCTTGTTCGCATTGACAGCACTTTGAACAGTGGACGTTACATTTCAGACGTGTTACGACTCGTGGCTCTACCATTCATTCGATCCCTGCGAAACCCTACATTTCAGCAGGGTAATGCACGACCGCATGTTGCAGGTCCTGTACGGTCCTTTCTGGATACAGAAAATGTTCGACTGCTGCCCTGACCAGCACATTCTCCAGATCTCTCACCAACTTGAAACGTCTGGTCAATGGTGGCCGAGCAACTGGCTCGTTACAATACGCCAGTCACTACTCTTGATGAACTGTGGTATCGTGTTGAAGCTGTATGGGCAGCTGTACCTGTACACGCCGTCCTAGCTGTGTTTGACTCAATGCCCAGGCGTATCAAGGCCAGAGGTGGTTGTTCTGGGTACTGATTTCTCAGGATCTATGCACCCAAATTGCGTGAAAATGTAAATACATATCAGTTCTAGTATAATAGATTTATCCAATGAATAACCGTTTATCATCTGCATTTCTTCTTAGTGTAGCAATTTTAATGGCCAGTTGTGTAGGTGTTCATTTTCTCAGCGCGCTATTAGAGAGAGGAATAAGTGGAATCATTGCGAAGGTGGTCCGATGAAACCTCTGCCAGACACTTAAGTGTGATTTGCATAATATCCATTTAGCTGTAGCTGTAGAACAGGAAGGATTAACAGAATTCATGAAGCAGTTCAGAGGTATGATGCTATGTTTAATCAGCGTGAAAGTATTACGGAAATGCTCCGTGAAGTGAAACAGTAATTCCTAGAGGAATGATGACGTTATTTTGGTGAGAAACTAATAAGAAAATTTAGAGAACCAGCTTTTACGACTGACTGCAGACAGATCCTATTGCCACGAACGTAACTTCGTCGAGGACAAGGTACCCTTCGCTGTGCACCGTGTGTTGTCTTACGGAATATGTATGTAGATCTAGATATGATTGCCATTTTCTGTGGAACACTTCTGAAGGAAGAAAAGGCTCGTTGCTGATTTGTTATCCACTGCGGTAATCGCTAGCTAACGCACGTTATAAGTCGCCAAAATCACCTGCCATTTCACGAGGTTATAAACTAAGTGCTCGTATTTGAAAGAGTACTCGAGCTTTGTGGGTGTCAGTTTACAAAGCAACGGCAGTGTCCGTCCGCCCTCCATCAGATAGTTAAGTCCAGGTGTGGTGCCCCACCGCCTGGGAGCAGGCTGGACGGCTAAGTCTCGCACGGAGTGCGCGCACTTGTACGCCGCACCAGTGTGCGAGCGGCGGTGTTCTGTTTCAGAGTCGCCGGCCCGGCCTGTCTCCCACACAAGGCTTTGCCTCACCAGATAACGCACACGTCTGCCGAGTATTTACGACGCGAAGCGAAACCGACGCCCGGCGGTGTCGCAGATCGTCCGCCGGAGATAATCCATTTGCCGATTACGGTACCAAGTGCCTCACGGCGGACAGCAGTTTTCCGCCCTTCCAGGGACACGGCCTCAGCCGCGTGTACAAGCCAGGAGGCTTTACAGGTGAGCCATAGATTGCAAAGGCGCTCAACAATCTGTCACGAAAACTGCGGATTTCTATTGGCGACTAACTACGAGGGTGAGTCTAATGAAAACCTTAAATCTGTAATAACAAATCGAAATTCTGCGCCGTTATCCTGTAAGTTGGTAAGCGTGCTACAAAAAGCGTGCAGAATGGCCTGTAGGTGGCAGCATAGTGCAGACGCACACATACCGTCGCAGTATCAGTATAAAAACGGCCGCCCCACTTGCGACTTGCACCAGGGAAGAACAGCGTTCTGTTCTTCGGTTTTTTAGTAGTGAAGGTGTGAAACCTACTGAAATTCATCGACGATTGAAGGTTCAGTACGGTGATGCATTTTTGTCACAGCAGCAAGTCGACGAATGGAGTAGGAAGTTCGCAATTTGTGTGACTTCAGTGGAAGATGCTCCTCGTCCAGGTCAGGCACAACGAGTTGTGACTCCACACAACATTGCAGCAGTTGAAGCTATAGTGAAGGAAAACCACCAGGTGACACTTAATGACATTGCAGCATGTTTACAGATTAGTCATGGGTCAGCACACCACATTGTGCATGATGTGCTCCAGTTTCACAAAGTGTCTGCGAGATGGGTGCCACGGCAACTGACTCCTGAAATGAGAGAACGACGTGTTGACGCTTGTGAAGAACTTCTTCGGCGCTTTGAACGAGAAGGTGATGGCTTCCTTGCAAGAATCGTTACTGGGGACGAAACCTGGGTTCACTTCCACCAACCGGAAATGGAACCATTCCTCATCACCAAAACCAAAGAAGTTTCGAATAAAACCATCACCAGGGAAGGTTATGCTGACTCTCTTTTGCGACAAAAAAGGCGTCATTTTGGAGTATTACATGCCTAGAGGGACCACTGTCCCCAGTGCGTCATACACAGATCTTCTAAAAAATCATCTGCGGCTTGCAATCAAATCAAAGCGACGTGTTCTGCTGTCAGCAGGTGTCCTTTTGCAACATGACAATGCAAGGCCCCACACTGCCAGTATAACAGTTACAATCACAGACGTGCAGTTTGAGTGTCTTCTTCATCCACCATACTCACCAGACCTTGTCCCAAGTGATTTCCATATGTTTGGACCACTTAAAGACGCAATGGGAGGAAAGAAGTTCCGTTATGATGAAGAGATACGCCACCCGGTGCATGGGTGGTTGCGCAGACTACCAAAAGAATTTTTTTTCTAAAGGAATTTATGCACTTTGTAAGCGCTGGAGGACTTGCATTGAGTGTGGGGGAGATTATGTTGAAAAGCGATACAGCTTTGTACCACTTCTGCACAATACATAATATTTAAAAAAAAAATTTAAGGTTTTCATTTGACTCATCCTCGTATTTGTAGAGCAGGAAGTAGTCTGTAAAGAATGTAGCCAATATCTGGTTCCTTGATACTGAAAGCATATGTTCGTAACTGAGACTTCGTCTTATACCGTCCGTCCAAAAAGTTTCCACCCTGCTTTTACTCCTAGCGGATAAGTTACTTCAGCACAGCGGGTTCCGTGGCAGCTTGATCTGACAACTGTAAACAACATACACTCCTGGAAATTGAAATAAGAACACCGTGAATTCATTGTCCCAGGAAGGGGAAACTTTATTGACACATTCCTGGGGTCAGATACATCACATGATCACACTGACAGAACCACAGGCACATAGACACAGGCAACAGAGCATGCACAATGTCGGCACTAGTACAGTGTATATCCACCTTTCGCAGCAATGCAGGCTGCTATTCTCCCATGGAGACGATCGTAGACATGCTGGATGTAGTCCTGTGGAACGGCTTGCCATGCCATTTCCACCTGGCGCCTCAGTTGGACCAGCGTTCGTGCTGGACGTGCAGACCGCGTGAGACGACGCTTCATCCAGTCCCAAACATGCTCAATGGGGGACAGATCCGGAGATCTTGCTGGCCAGGGTAGTTGACTTACACCTTCTAGAGCACGTTGGGTGGCACGGGATACATGCGGACGTGCATTGTCCTGTTGGAACAGCAAGTTCCCTTGCCGGTCTGGGAATGGTAGAACGATGGGTTCGATGACGGTTTGGATGTACCGTGCACTATTCAGTGTCCCCTCGACGATCACCAGTGGTGTACGGCCAGTGTAGGAGATCGCTCCCCACACCATGATGCCGGGTGTTGGCCCTGTGTGCCTCGGTCGTATGCAGTCCTGATTGTGGCGCTCACCTGCACGGCGCCAAACACGCATACGACCATCATTGGCACCAAGGCAGAAGCGACGCTCATCGCTGAAGACGACACGTCTCCATTCGTGCCTCCATTCACGCCTGTCGCGACACCACTGGAGGCGGGCTGCACGATGTTGGGGTTGTGAGCGGAAGACGGCCTAACGGTGTGCGGGACCGTAGCCCAGCTTCATGGAGACGGTTGCGAATGGTCCTCGCCGATACCCCAGGAGCAACAGTGTCCCTAATTTGCTGGGAAGTGGCGGTGCGGTCCCCTACGACACTGCGTAGGATCCTACGGTCTTGGCGTGCATCCGTGCGTCGCTGCGGTCCGGTCCCAGGTCGACGGGCACGTGCACCTTCCGCCGACCACTGGCGACAACATCGATGTACTGTGGAGACCTCACGCCCCACGTGTTGAGCAATTCGGCGGTACGTCCACCCGGCCTCCCGCATGCCCACTATACGCCCTCGCTCAAAGTCCGTCAACTGCACATACGGTTCACGTCCACGCTGTCGCGGCATGCTACCAGTGTTAAAGACTGCGATGGAGCTCCGTATGCCACGGCAAACTGGCTGACACTGACGGCGGCGGTGCACAAATGCTGCGCAGCTAGCGCCATTCGACGGCCAACACCGCGGTTCCTGGTGCGTCCGCTGTGCCGTGCGTGTGATCATTGCTTGTACAGCTCTCTCGCAGTGTCCGGAGCAAGTATGGTGGGTCTGACACACCGGTGTCAATGTGTTCTTTTTTCCATTTCCAGGAGTGTATATGAATCAGAAGGTATTGACATTAAAGGAGGAGAACTGGTTATTGAGATGGGAAAGGAAAATACTGAGAAGGATTTTTGGAGAGAAGAAGATAACTGGAGAGTAAGGACAAATATAGAACTACAAACACTTTTTGGACTGATGGGTATTGTTGTTAAAATTGAGCAGGGAAGAATGAGATGGGCAGAACATATACAGAGACTGCTAGAAACTCGGAGTGTCAAGAAAGTTTTCATGGGAAAACCTGACGGGAGAAGTAGAAGAGGTAGACCCAGGAAAAGGTGGCTGGACGATATGGAAGAAGATCCAAAGGCAATGGGAATAAGAAACTGGAGAAGGAAGGCGATGGACAGAGAAGAATGGAGGCAGGTGATACAGGAGGACAAGTTTCTTCAAGGACTGTAGAGCTAACCAAGAAGAAAAAGACATGAATGTGACCAACTGTCAAAAGCCTGAATAACAACCTTACACAAGCGCGGACCACTTATAGACGACCAGCAGCCGAGTCAGTAAGGTTCTGGAAGGTACATACAGGGATTTGAAGCGATTCCGACACCAGCGCCACGGCCAGGTTTCTCGATTGAGGACCCATGGTACGTACAACGAGATCGAGTTCGTCCGACATATTCTCGACTGGGTTTCAATCCCGGAAGTATGGGACCAGGAGAGTACGGTAAACTCATCCTGGTGCGCTTCGAACCACGCACTTGCTCTGCGAGCTGTTTGAAATGTTTCATTGTCCTGTTGGTAGAAATCGTAGTGCAGAGGAGAAACTACAAAGGTACTTTCGCGTTCTCGTCAATACGGTTCCAGAACGTTTATGTTCTACCACTGTAAAGACGGAAGATCCGCGATTCGGAATGTCATAACTGTGCAGTAAGTAGCGGCAGGAACACCACCACAAAATCACGCAGCACTAACACTCCAAAACCATCGACTCTCGGGGAGAAATTTTAACCGTGTTCATCCCAATGGTAAAGTATCGAACTATATTTCTTCGAATCATACAGTTTGGGGGAAAAGCAGTGAGAATAATTGCTTTTGGAAACCTTTTATCAGACAAAGCCTGTTATAACAATAAACTGTTTAGCTTAATAAAACAGCCGCCAGCCCAAATCGGGCACAGTGTCTACACGAAAAGATGAAGTCAATTTTCGACACTGAATAAGTAACTACTTTCACTTACTACGATCACTTGGAAGTAAGTACTATTAATCCCACTTTCTGTTACTTATGGAATTTATCACTATACTTGAGTAATTATTTAAAGAAGACATACATATGTTTCAACAAGGATACAAAAAAATATTAAACTTATAGCTATCATTCATATGACCAAAACTATCATTTAATACGACTAAATTTCATTTCCTTAGGACTGTTGTTTGTTAACGATTTACTAACACCAATATTTGTCTGGCTTTCTTTGACGTGGAGAAGCAACACGAATAATTATTGTTAAGATTGTTGCAGTTACACAATTATGTTACTTTACTTTCAGAAATACTATTGAAAAATTTTCCTCGTGGTCACGCAAAGCGGTGGCCCTTAAACTGATACGTGCAAACTTTAGTATTTAATAATGATTTTCAGAATTTACTACCAAAACAGTACTATTGCCAGTAATTTACTATTGTTCAAGCTCCAATAAACATCAAGATACTCGGAATAAATTCGTTTAGGTAAGGACCCTACTGAAGTAAATGAAATAGGAAAATTACATTTAAAGACAGCCGGCCGCGGTGGCCATGCGGTTCTAGGCGCTGTAGTCCGGAACCGCGCGACTGCTACGGTTCGAATCCTGCCTCGGGCATGGATTTGTGTGATGTCCTTAGGTTAGTTAGGTTTAAGTAGTTCTAAATTCTAGGGGACTGATGACCTCAGATGTTAAGTCCCATAGTGCTCAGAGCCATTTGAACCATTTAAAGACAAAGGTACATTTAACACTTATATTCCATTGACTGAAGATGGATGGTTGATACTGTGATACACTTCTAAGTAAAGTACTTTGCCTGTTACTGATGTCGAAGGTGGCGTGAGGCGGTGCTCCGTAGTAACATTGCGCAGGTACTCCTCTTGATGTACATAGCTCTGTCTTCCTCTCAGTGGCGACGATAAAATTGCAAATTTCTGAGCTATTAATTTATTGCCGTACTGCGCCAACCATGTAGAACACGTCCGAGGCCAAAGCCCAGTCTTGCAGGTAAATTCGGGGCCTCTAGTGCTTGACGAACGTAATGCGTCTTCACCACTTGCAGGGCAGCTACCGACTGTGTGAGCCACTTGCGCGCCAATTCTCACTCGCCGTCCCACCACCTTTTCCATTCCAATACAGAACGGAGTTCCGTTCTACCTATGATCGCTACAGCTTTTCCATTTACACTTCTGCTTACAAAAACCCTAAGTATGAACCATCTACAACTGCATGACAGCGTATACATATACAAAATTGACATAATTAATTAAAGTTGTACTTGAAATATTACATAATTATTTACAAAATATGTTTTAATACATTTATTCCACCTACGTCAAAGAGGTTATTTTAAACAGATAAACTGCACTTAACAAAAGCTTAGTCTCGTTATAGTATTTGCTTAATTTTTCAAAATTATTACGGAATAAAAAATCTTAAAATATACAGATTAATGGCAGTATTATATTTACAATAGCAATACAAAACAAACTGCATCTAGGGGTGGACAGCCGGCCGCGGTGGCCGTGCGGTTCTACGCGCTGCAATCCGGATCCAAGGGGACTGCTACGGTCGCAGATTCGAATCCTGCCTCGGGCATGGATGTGTGTGATGTCCTTAGATTAGATAGGTTTAAGTAGTTCTAAGTTCTAGGGGACTGATGACCTAAGATGTTAAGTCCCATAGCGCTCAGAGCCATTTGAACCATTTGGGGGTGGACATGGTCCCGATCATAGATTCATACTTGTGTTCATCCACTGCGTCTTCGAGAATGAGGAAATCATCCTGGGAATGCAATGAAAGCATTCCCCAGATAACGCGCCCTCTTCCGGTCTGAACCCTTCCGACGACTGTTGCAGGTTCTTACACGCCAGCGTCCATCTGTTCGATGGAGAATAAAACGCGATTCTGACAAGGCAGCCTGTCTCCACACAGTGGACGTCCAGATGCGGTATTTGCGTGCAAATTCCAGCCTTCTTCGCCGATGAGCAGCAGTCAGCATGGGTGCTTGAACCAGGTGCGGTCCCCTACGGCACTGCGTAGGATCCTACGGTCTTGGCGTGCATCCGTGCGTCGCTGCGGTCCGGTGCCAGGTTGACGGGCACGTGCACCTTCCGCCGACCACTGGCGACAACATCGATGTACTGTGGAGACCTCACGCCCCACGTGTTGAGCAATTCGGCGGTACGTCCACCCGGCCTCCCGCATGCCCACTATACGCCCTCGCTCAAAGTCCGTCAACTGCACATACGGTTCACGTCCACGCTGTCGCGGCATGCTACCAGTGTTAAAGACTGCGATGGAGCTCCGTATGCCACGGCAAACTGGCTGACACTGACGGCGGCGGTGCACAAATACTGCGCAGCTAGCGCCATTCGACGGCCAACACCGCGGTTCCTAGTGTGTCCGCTGTGCCGTGCGTGTGATCATTGCTTGTACAGCCCTCTCGCAGTGTCCGGAGCAAGTATGGTGGGTCTGACACACCGGTGTCAATGTGTTCTTTTTTCCATTTCCAGGAGTGTATGTGAATCCGACAAGTAGGTTTTGAGCACGCAGTGTTCAGCAGACGTCCGACCGTAGTGTGTCAACGTTTTTGTGACACAAATGTTTATGGAACGATACGTCCAGATCACGCATTCAAGACATTCTCCAGAACGTTTTGAAGAAGAGAAAATGTGTCCAAAAAAGCCGGCACTGTAGCTCAGTGTGTTCGTTCAGAGAGCTGGATGGCATCCGTAATAAAAAACTGAGTGGAAGAGGCAACAAACGAACTTGAACCGATGTCATGTGACGTCCGCAACGATCAAACACAACGATAAATAAATAAATAAATAAAAATCCGTGGTCAGCGTGACGGATTGCCATCCTACTACGGGCCCGAGTTCGATTCCCGACTGGGTCGGGGATTATCTCCGCTCAGGGACTGGGTGTTGTGTTGTCTTCATCTTCATTTCATCCCCATCCGGCGCGCAGGTCACCCAATGTGGCGTCGAATGTAGTAAGACCTGCACCAAGGCGGCCGGACCTGCCCCGCAAGGGGCCTCCCTGCCAATGACGCCAAACGCTCATTTCCATTCTCCACTATTATCCCAATGTTATAATGAATGGGGAAAGGAAATAAACCAGTCCATAACGTAAAAAAAAGCAAATGTTTTAAATGTTTTGAAAATATACATAAATAGACGGATTAAAAAACCAGAATGAAATATTCTACTATCATAGTACAAACAAGGCGAATATGTCCTGGGATGAGTTCCGAATGTAAAAGAAGAGAACTAGTTCTCCGACTTATCTCTTATGTCTCAGATTCAAAGATATTTAAATCAAAACATCTTGACACAATCACGCTTTCTTACTTATTACTATTAGTACTCATGTCATGTCATCTAACGTATCGAGTCAAGTAAAGTAACATGATACATGATGTGATCTATAACGTGACACATGCCATTTTGTCGTCGAACATAGCATCTGCCATGTTGTGCAATACGACACAACGCGTCATTAATGTTCAGGACGCATGCATCCTCACTCTGGAATACTTCCTACTTATTATACGGGGTGTTCATTTTCCGTTTTTTGGTGCAGATTACGATTCTGCGGCAAAATCTACACTACTGGCCATTAAAATTGATACACCATGAACAAATGCAGATGATAAACGGGTATTCATTGGACAAATATACTATACTAGAACTGACATGTTATTACATTCTCACCCAATTTGGGTGTATAGAAATCAGTACACAGAACAACCACCTCTGGCCGTAATAACGGCCTTGATACGCCTGGGGCATTGAGTCAAACAGAACTTGGATGGCCTGTACAGGTACAACTGCCCATCCAGCTTCAACACGATGCCACAGTTCATCAAGAGTAGTGACTGCCGTAGTGTGACGAGCCAGTTGCTGGGCCACCATTGACCAGATATTTTCGATTGGTGAGACATCTGGAGAATGAGCTGGCCAGGGCAGCAGTCGAACATTTCCTGTATCCGGAAAGGCCTGTACAGCACCTGCAACATGCGGTCGTGCATTATCCTGCTGAAATGTTGGGTTTCGCAGGGATCGAATGAAGGGTAGAGCCACATGTCGTAACACATCTGAAATGAAACGCCCACTGTTCTAAGTGCGGTCAATGTGAAAAAGAGGTGACCGAGACGTGTAACCAATGGCACCCCATACCATCACGCCGGGTGATACGCCAGTATGGCGATGACGAATACACACTTCCAATGTGCGTTCACCGCGATGTCGTCAAACACGGATGCCACCATCATGATGCTGTAAACAGAACCTGAATTCGTCCGAAAAAATGACGTTTTGCCATTCCTGCACCCAGGTTCGTCGATGAGTACACCATCGCAGGCGCTCCTGTCTGTGATGCCATTACAATTGCTACACCACGAAGATGAAGTGCAACAGACGTGAAATTTAACCGACAGGAAGGAAGATGCTGTGATATGCAAATGATTATCTTTTCAGAGCATTCACACAAGGTTGGCGCCGGTGGCGACACCTACAACGTGCTGACATGAGGACAGTTTCCAACCGATTTCTCATACACAAACAGCAGTTGACCGGCGTTGCCTGGTGAAACGTTGTTGTGATGCCTCGTGTAAGGAGCAGAAATGCGTACCATCACGTTTCCGACTTTGATAAATGTCAGATTGTAGCCTATCGCGAATGTGGTTTATCGTATCGCGACATTGCTGGTCGCGTTGGTGGAGATCCAACGACTGTTAGCAGAATATGGAATCGGTGGGTTCACGAGGATAATACGGAACGCCTTGATGGATCCCAACGGTCTCGTATCACTAGCAGTCGAGATGACAGGCATCTTATCCACATGGCTGTATCGAATCGTGCAGCCACGTCTCGATCCCTGAGTCAATAGATGGGGACATTTGCAACACAACAACCATCTACACGAACAGTTCGACGACATTTGGAGCAGCATGGACTGCCAGCTAGGAGACCATGGCTGCGGTTAACCTTGACGCTGCATCGCAGACAGGTGCGCCTGCGATGGTGTACTCAACGACAAACCTGCGTGCACGAATGGCAAAACGTCTTTTTTCGGATGAATCCAGATTCTGTTTACAGCATCATGATGGTCTCATCCGTGTTTGGCGACATCGCGGTGAACGCACATTGGAAGCGTGGATTCCTGATCGCCATACTGGCGTGTCACCCATCGTGATGGTTTGGGGTGCCATTGGTTACACGTCTCGGTCACCTCTTGTCCGCATTGACGGCACTTTGAACAGTGTACGTTACATTTCAGATGTGTAACGACCCGTGGCTCTACCCTTCATTCGATCCCTGCGAAACCCTACATTTCAGCAGGATAATGCACGACCGCATGTTGTAGGTCCTGTACGGGCCTTTCTGGATACAGAAAATGTTCGACTGCTGCCCTGGCCAGAACATTCTGCAGATCTCTCTCCAGCTGTAAACGTCTGGTCAATGGTGGCCGAGCAACTGGCTCGTCACAATACGCCAGCCACTACCGTTGATGAACTACGGTATTGTGTTGAAGCTGCATGGGCAGCTGTACCTTTGCGCGCCATCCAAGCTCTGTTTGACTCAACGCCCAGGTGTATCAAGGCCGTTATTACGGCCAGGGGTGGGTGTTCTGGGTACTGATTTTGAAGGTTGTATGCACCCAAATTGCGTGAAAATGCAATCACATGTCAGTTCTAGTGTAATATATCTGTCCAATGAATACCCGTTTATCATCTGCATTTCTTCTTGGTGTAGCAATTTTAATGGCCAGTAGTGTACTTCCCGTGCTTCAGTTGCGTAATGCCCTGGACAATCGTCGCGCTGAAACCGCATACGTAGTTGAACGACGGTGATGGTCAACTTCCAGTAGAACCAGTTTGGATTGTCTACACTCCATTAACGTATTTTATGTTGATTAACGCTACCATGGTTTGTGAATGTAGACCCATCGAAAAGTAGTACTTTGGCAAAGACCGTGGGGGTCATTTGCATTCGTTGACGTGCCCATTCGCAAAACACATCCCGTTACGGCAATCGGCGCCATGAAGTTCTTGATACCCCGTTGTATTCCTCCGACATATCGAAAAGGGGACCATTCGAAGCGCCACTGTGGTCGTGGCTGGAGGTGATGGCTTATAGTTGTGACGATTCAGTAGTGTGACAATACTTTCTAAGGACATACCGAAATAGCGGGGTTAATTGCTATGTGCTTATCCGTGGGCTGTGGTGCACTGCCGCTAGTCTAGCGGTTTCATTAGCATCCCCTGTAACACGTTTGCTTCGTTTCCGGTCTGTACGCTATCATCAGACACAAAGGCATTCATAACCTTGTAAAAGAACTAACAAGAGCGAGCTTTCTTTGGAAAACTCTCGGTATACAAGGCAACAGAAGCCTCAACATTTCTCCTGTATTCTCCATAAATGGGGATCATTAAAATTTTTTCTCCTGTTGTGGCAGTATTCATCGTCTACTTGCACGTCTGTTCTCCAAATGATAGGTAGGGGTGTAGTCAATAAACACGGCACAAGTATTTTAATCTTTAGAGCCGCTTTCTGTTCTACGTCTGCACGATACGTGAGCTCTGGTCGCAGTGCTCCGCCTGTTACGATATATCGTAGATCACTGCTCGGCCACGGTGTCCGTCGGGTAGTCCCATTTCGATATGTCGGAAGAATACAACGTTGCCAATCGGGTTTCCAACTAGAAGTTATGAGATACTAGCCTGTGTTACTCTCGCAGAATGGAGGTGGGGTCCCACATGTCATTGGATATTCAAGGCCGGGGGTAGCATGTCCGGAATTACGATTGTGTATCCATTTCTGTTCCTTGCGACTACAGCGCCATCTGTGGCGAAACGAAGAAAATGCTTCAGACGAAACGTAGGTAGATTTTGCCGTAGAACCGTAATCTGCGATAAGAAACGGGGTGTCCATTGAAGATTTTTAAGTAGCTCCCCGCCACACACGCACAGGTTGGGGGGAAGGGGGGGTCGACTGTGATATCACAGGATGTCCGCTCCGAGACAAACAAATTGAATTCTAAACATTTTTTGATCCGCTGTTCAGTTTTCGAGCTATTTCAATGTGTTCAGTTAATGTGAAGTCCCTGTATAATAAATAGGAAGTATCCCAGAGTTGGGATAAATGTACCATAAACTTTAATGGCACGTTATGTCTTACTGCACGACATGATTAATGCTATGTTGGATGACATGATGGCATGTGTCATGTTATGTTATACGACATCACATCATGTTTCATGCTAGTATACATGACACGAACCCATGGATCCAAGTTATGAACAAGGCACTGTGGAAGCTCGTAGTGGCTTCATAATGGTATGGTCTGTGTATACACGGAATAGACCTGGTTCCTCTGGATATTCAGCTACTTGGAGATCATTTGCAGCCACTCACAGATTTCATGTTCCTAAACAACGGTGGATTTTCAATGGGTTACAATGCGCCATGCCAGTGACTACCAATGTTCGCGACTGGTTTTAACAAAATTCTGGACAGATCGAGTGAACTCTTTGGCGACCTAGATCGCCCGAAATGAATCAAACATTTATGAGACATAATCGAGAGGTTAGTTTGTGTACAAAATCGTGCATCACGAACACTTTCGCAATTATGGACGGCTGTAAAGGCTGCATGGCTGAGTATTTCGTTAGTGGACTTTCAGCCACTTGTTGAGTACATGCCACGTCGAGTTGCTGCACTAGCCGGGCAAGAGGAGGTCCGACATGATATTTGGAGAAATCCCATGACTTTTGCCACCTCCATGTATACACCGATTGTTCCACCTCTTCTGAAGTTCCACTCTACATCTACGTCCACATCTACAACTGTACTCTGCGAACCTCTGTGATGTGTTTGGCAGAGAGTATGTCTCAAAATACAGATTACTGGGGCTTTCTCCCATTCCATTCACTTATTGAGAGCGGGAAAAACGATTATTTAAATATCTCTCTGCATGCTCTAATTAACCTAATCTTATCCTCATGATTCATAAGGGACCGATATGTAGGGATTTATAGTTGTAGTATATTTCTAGAGTCATCATTTAAGGCTAGTCCTTGAAAGTTTGTTAGTAGACATTCTCGGGATAGCTACCGTTGTAAAGGTGCAGGGGTTTGTTTTTGTTTATTCTAGAATTGAGGACAACTGTGTGAGGTGAAATGACAAGTTTAATGTCGCACTATTTCTCACAAAATTACAGGTTTCACACAGTTTTCAACTCTCCAACATCAAAACAGCGCAATGCAAAACGCTTTTTGCCAACATCAAAAAGTGAAATAATTTTATACACAACAACGTTAAATATTAACTATCTGAAAGAACATTAATCCTAAGCACAATATTATGGAAGTTTAATTGGAAGTTTCTTTACATTAATCCTAACCACAGTAATATGAAAGTTTAATTAGACGTTTCTTTACCAAATTGCGCCTACACATACGTTATGATGTTGGTCAGTACTACGAAAATCGTCCGATTCCGGTTCAAAGTTCAGTACTATTTAGGATGACAATCAAGTCTACGGTGAAGGCTTAGTCAAGTGACAAATTTGAGCGCAAGATTACCCAAGACCGCTCGAGTTTACCGTCGACGCAAGATGGTGAACCAACAAAGTTTACACCTCTGCACGCGGTATTTACCTTAAGCTGCGACATGCCGCTGTCTGCAAGGCCGCTCTCTCCCACTGAAATTCCTACAAAAGTAATCTGCCCTTTGCTGAACTTTCCAGCAGAAACTTTCCCTATGTTTCTCTTCCTCAAAACATGTACTCAGCCCAAGTCTTATTATGTGGTATTATAATTGCGCATGGTTGGAGCAATGTGCGTATTATAGTGCCCTCTCAGTTCTCGCAAGAACAGTTAACTAATTTGGCTGGTTCATCTCTCCACAGTTGGAGCTAAGCGTTGCTAGATCTAATTCCTTAGCTGGAGTGCAGCTGCTATGAAAACAGTGTCCACACAAATTTCTTCTCTGCATCATATGGAGCGTTAAGCACTCCTTTCTGTGGTGTCACCGCCAGACACCACACTTGCTAGGTGGCAGCCTTTAAATCGGCCGCGGTCCGCTAGTATACGTCGGACCCGCGTGTCGCCACTGTCAGTGATTGCAGACCGAGCGCCACCACACGGCAGGTCTAGAGAGACTTCCTAGCACTCTCCGCAGTTGTACAGCCGACTTTGCCAGAGATGGATCACTGACAAATACCCTCTCATTAGCCGAGACGATAGTTAGCATAGCCTTCAGCTACGTCATTTGCTACGACCTAGCAAGGCGCCATTACCAGTTTATATTGAGATTGTAATTCATGTATAAACAAGAGCGATGTTCTCCAATTATGGATTAAAGTTACGTTTTCCAGCAACTACGTTTTCTTACTAGACTCAACTACTTTACCTTGTTCCAGACCTCACGCCAGTCTGCGTGAGCTTAAACGCGTGCATTTCGGCCTCCTCTAGCAATACGGTGTTGCCTCTTCTGCCAACACATCACTCTCTGCACTTGACGCCTGTTCAGAGGAGAGACACCAGATAATTTCTCTGTTGTCCTACTCATGGCAGAACTGCCTCCCTCCACTTGGGTTCCATTTTCACGTCACGGCTTTTTTCGACAAATAGGAGCATTCCTCTTGTTTTGTAGAAACACCCTCAACCAATCGCAACGTGCCTTCTATCAAACTGCGTTGAAACTTCAATATTTTTCTCCTTCCTAGTGCCTTTCCGCCAATGGGATGTTTTGTGCATGTTCTAGATGTCTAAAATACATTAACCTTTCTGTGTGTCACTCTCACTGGACGAAAATGCGTCACTTCGTTTTGTTCATATCCCATTAGAATTCCGAAATGCAGTTTTCTAAAGCTTCTTCTCTGTCCTTCAGCAGATGCCTCGCTACAGGCGGTCCTTCAGCTTGAATCATCTGGTCCGGGGTCGCTGCCCTCCTTTCTGCCACACCTTTAAGTCGTTTCCAGCGTAACTCCCACAGCACGGCTTTGCTACGCCATTGTGGAGCTGGCTTTTCAAAATTAAAAGCGACTCGACTCATGTTCCCTGTCCTACCTTCCAATCAAAGACATGCATTGTATAGGAGTGGTGTGTTAATTACCGTTGATTGGCTGTCATCACTTTTTGCATTACATATTGGTAGGCAAAGGTTCTCATAACTGTCGATTTACGTTAGGTATCATCGTCACCTTCTCATTGTGATTTGTAAAGGTCTCATGTAAGGTGAAAATCTGACCATTTATTCTCCCACCTTACAAAGTTACAATAATAGAGCCTCGTGTGTATTATGCTAAAAGTTACACATTCTGAGAAATAATCTATTTTGGTATAAAGTACATACTTCCATTCAAATTGAAAGATCAGTAATTACACTTGAGTATTACAATAAGAAACCTGTTTGTGTTCTGAACTTGAAATAATTACATATTTTGATAAATAATTTTATTTTGGTACAAAGATAGTATTTTCTAGGTAATGGCGTGTTATCTCTGTCTTTTTCTGCATTGTCTTTGCCCATGTTTTATCTCTGTGTTATTCCAACATTGTTTTTGATATTGTACATAAACATTTCGGATTCCTTGCACTATGAAGGGCTTCTTGTGTGAAACGAAAATATGCTGTTTAAGTGATACATTGTAACAAAGATATTGTCAAGACACTTCTTCCAATTTCATAATGGTTATTGGTCAGTTTATTTGTTCATTTGTATGTAGCTATGTTGTGCATGTTTACATTTTGTAATATGGAGCATTGCTATTAGATTTTGATTAATTGATTACGAAATTACAATTCACAAACGTTTTAGAGAAACTTAGTAGATGTTGCAGTCTTCCTGTAAAGTTGCTTTTGTACATAAACTCAAGTAGGATTAAATCATCTGCAGTAAAAAGGTATAACTGCCAGTAAATATCACTGATTATATTTTTCTTGAGTGGAACATGATGCATTGTCTTGTCCTCCCGTAAACTGAAGTTTTGCTAAAGTGAAAAGTTACTAAAAATCTTGCAAAATGTCAGTTGATGAGAGTTCATTCTACGCACCACCAATAACTTATTGTCGGATCAAAATACAAGTATCATTTTTTTTGATGTGGAGATACCACTGTTATCTTGACATATACATTATATGTGTTGTTGATGTATTTTTTGTCAAGATGTGGAAACAAAATGGATGTAGACACTGTGTTGCTGACGTATTTTTTTTAATTAACAATTTGATAGGATGTTGGATCAACAAAGTGATGCTTGAAAACAGAAATGTTTAAATATGAAAGACTAAATTTTTAAGATCCATTGTTCCTTACATAAGGCGTAGAGCTAGAAGTGAAATTAATTGTATTTTTATAGTAACTGCCAGTTATTCAGACCGCCTGTTTGTTTGTGTGCTTGCCTGCTGAGCATAGTGTTTTAGCCGGCATATGTGTGAACATTTATAGGTTTTGTAAAGTTTATTTTTGTACATTGCCTCATTTAGGCATTTAGAAGTATCATCTACCTGCTTAGAAAGTTATTTTTTAGCCACTTGTGTTCCGTAGCAATTATAACGTAGAAATATCATTGTGGCACTTAATTTGAGAGTCCACAGACATGTTTCAGGCATCAGTTTTGACTGGTGTTTGTGTGTGTGTGTGTGCGTGCGTGCGTGTGTGTGTGTGTGTGTGTGTGTGCGTGTGTATGTGTGTGTGTGTGTGTGTGTGTGTGTGTGTGTGTATGTGCGCGCCCGCGTGGGGACACTCATTCACTCACTTCTGTCTCACTCGCATTGAACCACACAATCACTCTATCGCACAAGCCTGAAGACAATTGAGAAAGGGTGGAAGGTGATGCACCTTGAAATAAAACAGGTGTAAAACCAGGAGACCTAAAAGAAAGACACAGAGAAATGTAACTGGCTGACAACAGAGTAAAAACATCTACCTGAAACTTTCGGAAACAAGTTGGACATACCACAAAACATTACAAGACCCACCACATTCGGTTGAACCTCACTTCAAATAAAGGTTAGATCTACCGGCAAGTCTGCCGCTGACCTCCCGTCCGAAAATAAAAGACTATCTAGTAAAATGTTGTGCACTGCGATATGTTCGCTGCATTCTCCACACATTGGAGGGTCCTCTCGCCGGAGCGGGAGCCCATGCGTCAGAGTGGTCTGACCGAAGCCAAGACGACTGAGAACGATCTCATCCCGCCTTCGAGGCTGAAATTAGGTCCGCCACAGCCGCACAGTTGGCTTTACCAGACACGTCTTACTGACGGCCACTTCCAGCCACTTGTCTGCCTGTTGACAAGTGACTCTGTACCTCACCAGCGAGGTGACAGCATGCGAGGGGATGGCACACAGGAATAACTGAATATCGTGACACGCCTCCTTAACTGCTAGACCCGCCATTTCGTTCCCTCCCAATGCCCACGTGTCCTGGTAGCCAACAGAAAGATACCTCCTTACCCATCCGATTTAGTTGGAGGAGGGCGTCCTGGATATTCTGGACTATTTTATCTGCTGGGTACAAACGTTGGAGTCGGAACATACAACGAATTCAGCACTCGAAGCACCCGCAAGGTCGCATGTAATTCCGCGTCAAAGACAGTAAAGTCCTGAGGCAGTTGGACCTTGAGGACACGATCAGGGAAACTACAGAGCAACCGAAGTCCCCCTGTTTCGACTCGTCCGTAAAGACAGCAGTGGAGTTGTGGTGCTCATTTGAAACGTCATAAAAAAAAAAAAAAAGCGGTTGGGTAGGTTTCCAGTTGCAGAAAGGGTTCATCATTAATTTTAGGTCTATTATTATTTCATAAGAATGTATGCTAGTTCTTCGACATTGTTCCTTAACTTGAAAACACACCCAGCTGATAGTTACTTTGCGTGAAAGCCGCAATGCCCTGAAACTGGGAAGTTCCACCAACGGCTATTGCCACCGCTGGACGTGCATGCGCAGTGGCCACCACCACAGTTTTGTAAGATAATTTCGCAACGTAGTCTTCTTGTAATCAACATCTACATCTACATCTACATCCATACTCCGCAAGCCACCTGACGGTGTATGGCGGAGGGTACCCTGAGTACTTCTATCGGTTGTCCGTTCTATTCCAGTCTCGTATTGTTCGTGGAAAGAAGGATTGTCGGTATGCTTCTGCATGGGCTATAATCTCTCTGATTTTATCCTCATGGTCTCTTCGCGAGATATACGTAGGAGGGGACAATATACTGCTTGACTATTCGGTGAAGGTATGTTCTCGAAACTTAAACAAAAGCCCGTACCGAGCTACTGAGCGTCTCTCCTGCAGAGATCTTTCGCGATTACTAAATGATCCTGTAACGAAGCGCGCTGCTCTCCGTTGGATCTTCTCTATCTCTTCTATCAACCCTATCTGGTACGGATCCCACACTGCTGAGCAGTATTCAAGCAGTGGGCGAACAAGGGTACTGTAACCTACTAAATTTGCTTTCGGATTGCATTTCCTTAGGATTCTTCCAATGAATCTCAGTGTGGCATCTGCTTTACCGACGATCAACTTTATATGATCATTCCATTTTAAATCACTCCTAATGCGTACTCCCAGATAATTTATGGAATTAACTGCTTCCAGTTGCTGACCTGCTATTTCGTAGCTAAATGATAAGGGAACTATCTTTCTATGTATTCGCAGCACATTACACTTGTCTACATTGACATTCAATTGCCATTCCCTGCACCATGCATCAATTCACTTAGCAATAAGCAAAAACGCGACTTTTACGTGCCTCGCTGCTGGGCTTCTCGAGGTACAGAAGGCAGATCGAAAGCAGAGACGAGCAGCTTCGGAGAGGGGCCATTAAGGAGCGCAGACGGCGGCGCCCTTTGATGTAATTACTGTGGGACTGCAAGTCACGCCGCACTCTACTGACAACAATGACGGCGGTACCGTCCTCCCACCGGCAAGTCCCACTGACCTCACTGGGACCGGCCAAAAGTTGCGCGCTGGCTTCTAATCCCAAAACCGCACTGGGGCGCTGGTCATTGTAGTAGGAGGGCTTCAGTACAGGGTACTTCACAAGGTAATCCCAGTTTTAATTTTTCCTTTGACTAATGCTACTGGCCGGCCGGTGTGGCCGAGCGGTACTAGGCGCTTCAGTCTGGAACCGCGCGACCGCTACGGTCGCAGGTTCGAATCCTGCCTCGGGCATGGATGTGTGTGATGTGCTTAGGTTAGTTAGGTTTAAGTAGTTCTAAGTTCTAGGGGACTGATGACCTCAGATGTTAAGTCCCACAGTGCTCAGAGCCACTTTGGTGTTACTGAAGCCGAGATGCTGTCACGATTGATACTTAGAAGGGAACCTCTCCATCGCACCCCCCTCATGTTTAGTTATAAGTTGACACAGTGGATAGGCCTTGAAAAACTCAACACAGATCAATCGAGAAAACAGGAAGAAGTTGTGTGGAACTATGAAAAAATAAGCGAAATATCCAAAGTGAGTAGTCCATGCGCAAGATATGCAATATCAAGGACAACGTGAGCTGAGAAGCGCCGTGGTCACGTGGCTAGAGTGAGCAGCTGCGGAACGAGAGGTCCTTGGTTCGAGTCTTCCCTCGAGTGAAATTTTTACTTTCTTTATTTTCGCAAAGTTACGATCTGTCCGTTCATTCATTGACGTCTCTGTTCACTGTAATAAGTTTAGTGTCTGTGTTTTGCGACAGCACCGCAAAACCTTGCGATTAATAGACAAAAGGACGTGCCTCTCCAATGGGAACCGAAAACATTTGATCGCAAGGTCATAGGTCAACCGATTCCTCCACAGGAAAACACGTCTGATATATTCTATACGACACTGGTGACGGCATGTGCGTCACATGGCAGTAGTATGTTGTCGACCCACCTATCTTCTTCTACCTTGCCCGATTTAGGTTTTCTTGTGGATGTGATAATCACTCCCAAAAAAGTGATGAAAACATAAGAGTTTGTCACATAAACTGCAATAAATGAACGCAACAGTTTCACAGTCGCACAGTTTTCGCTGTGCTCTGTCAAAACGTATGTTTTTTACGTTTTAAAATGTTTCCGTGTGTGGACCGTCAAATCCTGCATATGTCCAAGCAAATCTGAACATGTCCTGGAATTTTTGAGAGCGAAGTTGGTTATGTGTGAGTGCCTGAACTTTGATAATTGTCTGAAAATAAAAAAATTAAACTTTTCACTTGAGAGAAGACTTGAACCAAGGACCTCTCGTTCCGCAGCTGCTCACGCTAACCACGGGACCACGGCGCTCGTAAGCTCACATTTTCCTTTATGTTGCCTACCTTGCGCATGGACTACTCAGTTTGTATATTTTGCTTATTTTTTTTCATAGTTCCACACAACTTCTTCCTGTTTTCTCGATTGATCTGTGTTCAGTTTTTCAAGGCCTATCCCTGTGCCAACTTATAACTAAATCTGAAGGGGGTGCGATGGGGAGGTTCCCTTGTTAGAGATTTTGTCTTTCCATCTGTTGCACGGCTTCGAACGTTAGTGTGCTAGAGAGACCCTGGACAACCGCCCAGTTCGTGGTTTGGTGGCTTCTGGACTGCTTGTACGACTTGTGGAAGGCTACGTGTGAAAATGTTTGTACCGCTGGGTGCCAGAAAACGCCATGGCCGTTAAGGGGCCGTGATGCCACAGCGGCGACTGTTCACAGTGGTCAGCATTTCTTCCGGTGTGTGGCAGTGCAACTGAGAAGTCGGGATGACGAAGTTCTCGGATGTCGATCTCATGCCGATTGCTGTGATTCTGGATGAACAAGAGGAAAAGAAACAAGTGAGAAAACGGAAATGGGTTCATCAGGCGTGGGAAAGTAGAGGAACAGAAGGGGAATTTGCCACTCTGTACAGTGAACTGATGAGCGATGGGGCAAACTATTACCTATATTTCAGAATATCGGAATGTTCATTGAACTTATTATTGAGCAAGTTGGAAGTTCATCTCGTTAAGCGGTGCGCACACTTGAAAAAGGCCATCACACCAATGATGTAGCTCACCGTTTGCTTGAGGATGGTTAGTGTATAATATAATTAACACACACTTTGACAGTTTATTGGTAAACTTCTCTTGGTTGGGATTCACAGTCGTATCATATTTCTTAAAAGGCACCATAGGCGCAGTTGACTGTATAAAATATTTATTGTTACTATTGCAATTTCGGCCTCATGGCCATTTTCAAGTAACACTGCAAAGTTACCTAAAGACAAAAATACAAAACTGAAGCACAGGTTGTATATATATAATTAAATAAACATTTCATTAAGAAAGTAGCTCAATTATAAACATTGGAGATAAATGTACATTACTTACATTCTGCAGAATATAAAACTATCTGACATCAGTACATGTCGTCGTCAAAATGCAGCCTTTTGACTGTGAGAGTCCCACAAGATCTGATGAGTACGACAATTATTACATCGTCATATGTTGTTAAATATATACTGAACTGTCGATGTTACCATCCATCACACATACAAGTACAGGTGCACTGACAACATGTAGAGCTGTCAGTTGGCGCGAAAACACATCTACTGAAGATACTGCCTGTGCACGTAGCGAAGATAGTGCATACCAAGGATACAACTTATAAGCTTTATATCGTAAAGTCTTTTAACAACATATTACGATGTAATAAGTCTCGTACCTATCAGATCTTGTGGCACTCCCACAGTCAAAAGGCTGCATTTTGACGACATGTACTCATGTCAGATAGTTTTATATTCTGACAGAATGTAAGTAATGTACATTTATCTCCAATTTTTATAATTGAGCTAGTTTCTTAATGAAATGTTTGCTTAATTCTGTATATACATCCTGTGCTTCAGTTTTGTATTTTTGTGTTTAGGTAACTTTGCAGCGTTACTTGAAAATGGCCATAACGACGAAACTGCAATAGTAACAATAAATATTCTATACAGTCAAGGGCGACTATGATGTCTTTTAAGAGGTTATTGGTAATTAAATGTATGAAATCAACATTCATCGTTATTGGTTTCTCATGTATGAGCTTTAGTGTTTTCTTCTGTTTCGTGCGGTACTGATTCATTGCCGCAAAGACCACCCGTGCAATCTTCGTTTATTATATTCGTTCTGTCCTCCTTACTGCAGATATTTGGCCACTGTAAATGCACTAAACACGATTCCGTTTGGCTACCGCATAGTGCATTTCACAAGAACGTACGAGAAACCTGCAGGTTAATTACAGACAATATGATGGACGAACTGACGCCTACTCAAACAGAAGGAGTGTGGAAGAACATTTATATGAAATGTAGCATTTCTCCTGGCTCTGGATGGGAAACACGTGTCTATTCAGGCTCCTTCGAATACCAGATCACCATTCTTCAATTACACAAACACATTCTCCATAGATAAAAACTGTATGCCGGACCGTGTTTCGAAATCGGGACCTTTGCCTTTCTCGGGAAAGTGCTCTACCACCTGAGCTACCCAAGCACGGCTCACGACCCGTCCTCACAGCTTCAATTCCGTCAGTACCTCGTCTCCTCCTCCAGCGCACACTGCGCTGCAGAGTGAACATTTAATTCTGGAAACATTCTCCAAAACTTGTTTGGCTCCTGCAGATGCTCAACGTAGCTATATTGCTATTAATGTTGGGGAACACAGAAAGAAAATGTTACAGCTATAGCCAACACTCTCAAACAACAATCTTTGACCTACCTGGTTGTATTCACTGATGTAAAATCAGAAATATGTATGTACAGGGTGGTCCATCTGAAGTTTCTGATGAGATTATGGCTCTGAGCACTATGGGACTCAACTGCTGTGGTCATTAGTCCCCTAGAACTTAGAACTAGTTAAACCTAACTAACCTAAGGACATCACAAACATCCATGCCCGAGGCAGGATTCGAACCTGCGACCGTAGCGGTCTTGCGGTTCCAGACTGCAGCGCCTTTAACCGCACGGCCACTTCGGCCGGCTCTGATGAGATTATCTCGAAAACTATACATCGGGTAAAAGTAGTGAGTAAGACAAGTTCGTAAGCTCAAAGGGGGCGTTAAATGATATTACACGTGAACCCTGGCCCCCGCCCCCTTGGGTGGGGCGGGAGGCAACTTTTAAATCTTAAATGGAAAAACCCATTTTATATTGCAGGTTCGAATACTCAATTAAAAAAGTAATCAAATATTGTCTGAAGGTTTTTTTTAAACCATTGACAGAATGTGCTGATCTCGATTAAAAGTAAAATTGGGGAAGAACTCTGATTTATTTAGAATCATCCAAGAAAGAAGCATAAAATCGATAAAAAATGTGCACCAATTCTTTTGTTATGCCAAATTAAGCTATTTTTGTACTAAATGTACTGTATACTACTTTTAGCGCTACCTAGGAACAACGACATGGACGTAGTAGAATGATGTTCCCATGGGGCGCTTCATTAGTGTGAGTCCCCTTGCCTCTCACAATTTGGGGTGCTTAATTAATGAAATTAGACACGAAGAAATTGTTCAAAATTATCCCCATTTGCTTCAATGCATAACGTCAATCGTCTGCGAAAGTTGTCCAAAGTTTTGAGCAGCACATCCCGTGTTATGGCTGCACAGGCTCTTCCAATGCGTTGCTCCATATGGTTTTTGGTTGTGGGCTGTCTTCCGTAAACAATATTTTTTAAATAACCCACAAGAAAAAATCAGGAGATGTTAGGTCTGGTGAACGTGGAGGCCACTGAATTGGTCCGCCTCGTCCTATCCACCGAGCAGAGTACCGTAAATTTAAAACGTTCCGCATATTTTTATCATAACGGGGAGCAGCGTCGTTCTGTTGGAACCACATTCATTGCCTAGTTTCTAAATTAACATCTTCCATTAGTTCCAACAAATCATCTCAGAGAAGTTGTAAATAAGATTCCCCAGTAACATTTCGGTCAAAAAATACGGTCCTATCAAGTAACCGTTTAAAATTCCACACCAGACCATTTGTGGCGATTGTCAACGGGTCTGTGCCAGTGTGGATTGACAGGGGACCAATAATGACAATCATGACGATTTAATTCGCCATTGTTTTTGAATGTGGCTTCATCGATGAACATAACGTATCTAAAAAAAATCGTCGTCACTTCTTATCATTTCCAAAGCCCATTGGCACAATAGGGGAAAACACACAGACCAAAGAAATAAAAAGCACAGTGTTTTAGTGAAGAGATTTTGGGAGAAAAAGAACAGAAGGAAAGGGATGGAAGCCGTGTATGGCTGAAGTTCCAACGCTCTCCTAAAGAATAATAATCGAGAATAATAATAATGAATATTCAAAGACTGGTCATTCATAACGTATATTTAGTGTATTTGAAATATTTGTCGAACACCAACAACACCTGAATTATTTTGAATTTCCTGGTTATTATTGGCTTCAAACAAAGATTGAAAACATTGTGAGTTTTTGATGGAAGAGGCGAAGGAATGACCAACTTGTGAGAAGTAGGTAAACGTTCTCACCAGTTTCGTTGAAAGGGCGTTATTCGTAACTGGTTTCCGACTATTGATATTCCGGCAGCATGTGGAGCTTGGAACTCTCTACCGGATGGAACCTCAGGAACATGCAAAGATGGGCGCATTAGAGCTGTGTTTATTCGGCGTTGTTTACTGTGGTCAGGACTGGATATTCGGGATCTCTCTTACACCGCCTTTAACACCCCGCCGGCCGGAGTGGCTGAGCGGTTCTAGGCGCTACAGTCTGGAACCGCGCGACCGCTACGACCGCAGGTTCGAATCCTGCCTCGGGCATTGATGTGTGTGGTGTCCTTAGGTTAGTTAGGTTTAAGTAGTTCTAAGTTCTAGGGGACTGATAACCTCAGCAGTTAAGTCCCATAGTGCTCAGAGCCATTAGAACCTTTAACACCCCAAATTTGACAACGTTGGCATTCGTGCTCTTCCGTATTAATGGCCAGCTTGTGAGTACGTTATCAGTTTATGTTATAGTAATCTTAAACCAAACTGAAATTGACGAAGAGAAGGAAGTAAACACAAGAGGAAGAGGGAAGACAGAAGAAACCACGTAAAACTATGGACTGAAGAGTATAGGAAATCTGTGAGAAGCAAAATCGATCCTGTAATTATTTCAAATAATAAACCAATAGCTTATTTTTGAACAATGAGGAAATCCAACACGACTGGTCTCGTCTATTCCGCAGTTCATTGTTTGAGACACAGAAATACTTGCAGTTAACACTTGTAAGAAGAGGGCGGTCAGGAAATAATTCTGAATGTAGAGATCGAGGGTATCAGTAAGAGTTACTGAAGCAGGAATACTGTATTTGAGGACAGATATTAGGAATCGTGTTTGCCGAAGAGAGGATGGTGAGCACACCTCGGCACTCTATACAGGCAGGACAGTTCTCTGTAGTACGAACTAAAGTGATCGTAGTGTGTGTGTCAGCCTCAGTTTTCACGCAGTGATTTAGTGCTATGTCAGTGTGATGTACATAATGCTAAAAGAAAATTAAAAATGTCGAAGGAAACGAATGTGAATGACGTCATGTCTCGTACAACGTGGTCAGAGAAAACAGATATCCACGTAAGCAAGAAGAAAAGGATGAAACGCCATAAATATGTGAATTCCACTGAATGGTTTGATAAGCGAACTGGTTTGGATTTCCAAAGGGACTAAATCGTTAATTATGTTCAGACTGTTGACAGTGTCTGAAGTGTCCGAAACCGAGCGCGTATATTGATAAAGCGTTTGCAGACACAGTGCTTTTAAATTAAAAATGTTCATAAAAGTTACCGGTACACACAGAAACTGTGGAGAGCACAGGGAAGGAGTGCAGACGCCGGCGCTCCAAGAAGGCTGTGTGTGCCGGGAGAGTGAGGTGAGGTGAGGTTAGGCGAGGCGCCCACCTCATTACCGGCGTTTACAGGCTGGTCACCTCAGCGGCGATACGGCGGGCGCCTCGCCAGCCCGGCTGACCCCAGAGCGGCCTGGCACCGCTCTGTAGAAAGGGAGGGAGAGAGAGATAGAGAGAGGGGTGTTTTCACTTTTAGAAAGCTAATCTGTACTGCGCTAGAGCTGCGAGGAATCCACCTCCTCTCTCTCACCCCAAACTCTTACCGCATTCGGCCAACTTCTGTCAACGATCAAAAAGTCGTCCTGTTCTGAGGCAAAGAAACAACTATCAACAGAAGAATGCACGGACACCGGATACTCTGTGAATGCTCTGTGATACGACACCAATCTACAAACAGAGCACCGACTCAATTCTTGCTCAGACTGGTTCCCAGTTATTAACATCCGAGACCGTCCTTCTGAAATCTACTAGATATACCCGGCTGCGTCTCGGCCTGGTTAAAAGGAAAATTGCTAGGAATGTACGGGAAGAGAATATACATTATTTCCCCCCCCCCCCCCCTGTCTCTGTTCATTTCCTGCTTCCACTTCTCTCTGTCCATCATCTGCTCGCCCCTCTCACCTTCTCCTCCCATCTCTCTCCGTCTCTCCCTGCCCCCTCTCTCTTTCCCTCTTTCTGTACGTCACCTCCTCCCCCCTTTCTCTCTCCTTCTTCTCCTGCCCCTCTCTCTGTACATCTCCTCCTATCTTCTCCCTATGTCCGTTTCCTCTCACCCTTCTGTCCATCTTATTTTCTTCCACTCTCTCCAGCTTTGCTTATAGTCATTGGAAGTTCAGTTGTATTCTAATCGTAAGCCGCGCTGGATTAGCCGAGCGGTCTGAGGCGCTGCAGTCGTGGACTGTGCAGCTGGTCCCGGGGGAGGTTCTAGTCCTCCCTCGGGCATGGGCGTGTATGTTCGTCCTTAGGATAATTTAGGTTGAGTAGTGTGTAAGCTTAGGGGCTGATGACCTTAGTAGTTAAGTCCCATAAGATTTCAGACACATTTGAACATTTTTATAATCGTAAACTGTACATAAACTTTTCTGCTTCTCAACAACTTTTCACTACTTTATATACACAGAGTGAAAATTAATAAAACCAACAAACTGCAGAGACTGATTCCTGACTTGAAATGGAGAAGAAAAGGTCCTACGAACATTTGTCCGCAGACACAACTTTTCCACGGTAGATGGCGTTGACGAATAACTGTTCCTCTCACCACCTGCTTTGTTTTCCTTGTGTGTTGCAGGCTGTTTGACTAGCATAATGTACTGTAAGGAGCAGTATAATCCGATGTTCATGTCGAGAACAAGCCGTAGTGTTCTTCGTGGCCAGCCGGAGTGGCCGAGCGGTTCTAGGCGCTACAGTCTGGAGCCGCGCGACCGCTACGTTCGCAGGTTCGAATCCTGCCTCGGGCATGGATGTGTGTGTTGTCCTTAGGTTAGTTAGGTTTAAGTAGTTCTAAGTCCTAGGGGACTGATGACCTGAGCAGTTAAGTCCCATAGTGCTCAGAGCCATTTGAACCATTTTTTGTTCTTTGTGTACGGCCAAGCAGTGTAAATGGTCGAGAGGCAGCGCGGCTATACCGAAAGAAGTACCCTCACAGACACCAATCACATCACACAACATTTCAAGCCATTTTTAGGCGTTTGTGTGATCATAGGTCCTCTCAGACAGACAAACGTGCAGGGAAGTGGCGGACTGTGCACAAGCATGATTTAGAGGACCGGGTTCCACAGGATATTTGGACGAACCCTAATACAAGCTCCAGGCAAATGGCCCGCCAACATAGCGTAAGCTATAGTACGCTTACGTGAATCCTGCATGACAACGACTACTATTCCTATCACCTGCAATCCCATGGAGGCCATTTTGAACATATGTCGTGACGTGGATGAGATGCAGCTCTGTACTGTGTTCCGGCACCATTTCTTGTCGTTACACGCACACCGTCGATTTCCGAACACATGTTCACAAGACTTTTTTCTTTCATTTCCAGTCAGGAACCTGTCCCTGCAGTTTGTCGGTTTTATTAATCTTCACACTGTATATTACAAATATATAGCCCGTACGTCTCCAATCATTTATTACAGTAACTTGTAAAAATTTGAAGTAAATTTGTGGAGTACTTCCTGAGATTTTTAGCAACAATGTTTTCCCTTTATATATAAGTTATACATCACATACATTAAAAATGTTCATTGAAGTGTTGTTTCAAAATTTGAAGTAAATCGGTCAAGAACTTTTCGAGAATTTTGGTAATAACCTTTCACGTGTGTATATTATTTATCTATTTATGTATTTCATATATTAAAAAATAGGTATATAAAAACAGGCACCGTATTCGAGTGCAACACTGTGTCAAAATTTGAAATCAATCGACCACATACTTTTCGTGTTTTGCAGGTACAAACAAACGGAAACTGAATTTTGAACGATTTTATTTATTTGCTCATATTTTTAAAGCTATGTTGTCTTTCCTAACATACAACCATAAACTCCACACAAGTTTTCTATGCGTTAAAAGAACTATGTATGGAAGAAAATGTGACGTTTTACATGCTTGATCCTTAATGCAACTGTCAAAATTTACGTTTATACTAATCACGAGCTCCGTAATACCAATATCAGAGATAGGAAAAATAATAAAGACAAAAGAGTTATTTTTATGACGCAAGAGACACATTCAAAATATTAATGTTAATAACAGCAAACTTATCAAATTACTGTGCTGAAAGAAGTAGTGAAAGAAACAAAATTGTAGACATCATTTCAAGTGACAGAAGTACTGCGAAATTTCAACGACAACACACTCTAAATAAGCACCACGTGTGGAGAGAATAAATTAGTGCAGGAAAGCAGTTCGGCTACCTTTGCTATATAATTATGAAAGATAATCTATGTACAATAATAGCGGAAAAAATAACATTACAAAAAGCTGTATACATATGTATAACAGCTGGGCAATAGATACAGGAAACAAGAAACTCTGCGGGCAACAGAAATGTGGATACGACGGAAAATGATGGAAACAAGTTAGACGGAAAGAGAAAAATCTGGAAGAACTATAGGAATCAAAAAAGGGCAGAAGCCTAATAAGATAAAAGTAAAGCAATATGGCATTTATTGGACATATCTTTAGATACAATATGCTTCTCATAAACATATCAATATATTGGAATGTGAGGTGTTACGTAAGAAATCAAAGCAACATGAGAGAAAAGGTACTATGAGGACATCAAGATAAGAACAGAAACCAAAGACGCTAACAAAAGATTGAGTAGAATGAGTGCTTCGAGAAATCATGTGGCTATGTTTAAATAGTTTGACGAATGGATCGAACCGAATGACTCAAACGAAGAAACCTTTAGAGGTACAGATGGGAAAGATGTGTTAACGTCCAGGACCACCAGACACAGACACACATCCAGATTTGTTTTTCTATAAGTTCCAGAATTCTCCCTTACAGCATTGTCACCAAACTAATATCTTTGTACGGATCTCAATTCCTAACCCTGTCAAAAAATTCAGAGGTCTTTCAGAATGTAGTTGATCTAGACTACGAGACTACAAAAGACCATACGCGGATGCAGAAAGGATCCGTTGTACAATTACGGGTTGAGTGGGAGATTCTTTCACATCTTTTATTCGAAATCAGAAGTTATGTTTCCCATATTTGGTCCGTCAAAAAAATTACTAAATAAATGATCATATCATAAGAAGACCTCCACAGCCAATATTCCTTCAGAATTGCAGATGTTCCTTCAGGAATTGTGAGAATTCAGAATCAGCCAACTGGATCGATAGAAACAGATTAGTTTTCTCTTATCGGTGCAAAGATTGAAAGAAGCTGGTTAAAGACAAAACGGACAAGTGCCCGAGCGCTACATGCAGCTTATAATTGTTGTAAATTTGCTGTTTAGTGAAATGAATGTAGGTATATACTAATGATGAATTTTTGTTTAAGCTGACAAATACAATAAAATATCAATAACAGTAACAGGTAAGATCTGAGTTCCAGCTTGTGATACCAAACGACGTGAAAAAAGAGAAGAAACAGCAGAGGAGGAACACAGATAAAGAGGAGAATAAGATGAGATGATGGACTGAAAATGGAGGAACACTGATCGTGATTTATTGATGGAACTGAACGAGATCAATAATGAGACAAGAAATGACTATTTGTTTTACTATTTCCGTGGTGATAAAAGTAAACTGTGACACTTTCGTGACCATACTGCTGACTCTAGACCAGGGGAAGCTTCCCCTTCTTCTGGAATGCAAAATTGTTCCGGGGATCTGCTAAAAGTCAAAGTGTATCAAAGCACATCTTCCATTTACAAAAAGTGGAAACAGTGGTGCCCTAGTTGAGTAAACTGTGATTTACCTTCAATAAAATGTTTCAAGTATTGATGGCAGTTTTAATCGAGAGCGCATTAGTATTAGGCACTGTAGTGACTATGTATGAATAGAATATTCACATGGAAATTCACAATCTGTTAAATCTACGTATCTGAACTGGTGCGACATTTAGAGATATGTAGCTGTAGCAAACGTTTTGAACTGCTCTTCATACAATTAGACTGTTACCAGCATGCAGACTGCGGGTGGGCTTTATAGAAAAGTAGCAACACTTCACCCAGTCTTCCTGGTAGTTGTTCTTGGGTTGCGTTTGCAAGACGTCGAGTTATTGACAATAGATGTGAGCTATGATGGTTTACAACTCGGAGCAGCAATTCGTTGTACACCATACAGTCGTAGTTCCACCCCATGCATAACTTTATCTTTTGTGGATGCGTGTAGGTCTTTTTTTCAGGGAGTTGCTGATATGTTTTGGCGCAACCATTCGTTTCTTTACCTTATGTTACCATAAACACACACTTTACCAGTAACGATACAGTACAGGAATGGTGGTTGTTGCTCACGAGACACTTTAAACGAGAGAGCAGAGAAGCGTATGTGGCCACACACTGACTTGGTAATTTGGCTTAGGTACCCATACACCTGATTTTTGAACTTCCCCGTTGCATGCGATTGTCGCACAACGGTAAAATGACACAACTCATCACATTTGCCAGTTTTCGAGTACACTGATATGGATCTTCGTGGAAAAATGCGTTTAAACGATCTTCATCAAACCGCAAAGGTCTTTCTCAACGTGGAGAGTTTCTGATGACGAAAAAATCCTGCTTATTGGAGAAAACTGTTTTCTTGCCGTGCTCTGTCCAATAGCATTATCCTTGTACATATACAAATGTTTCTGGCTGCCTCTGCTACTGTCATCTCTCCACTAAACGCAAACAGAACAATATGTTGGAAATGTTCCGATTTCTCCAGTTGGTACTCAATTCTCTAGCGTTCACAGCCTCACTCGCAATCTCAAAACGGCAAAATGACAATATGTGAATTCAAACAGCAAAAGTGAGCTACAAATAAAAAGTGACAGTGGATAGCAACCGGAATACCGATGTTCAAAACGAAAACTCTAGTAACTTATGCGCAAACCTAATGTTTTGGTGTGGATGGAATATGCAACACGCTTTCTTTATGTATTCATTTATCGCAAATCACGCCTGATTGCGGTTTTCTCCGTACTGTGGTGCGCTGGAGTGTGGTCACTGTGCAGTACATAAATCATTTGTTAATTCACTGCTACCAGTGAAAGAGTATCTAGTTTTTCAGTCTGTGACACGCCGTGTGGCCACATTACTCTTACACGGCAATATGCCAAAGTGTGAAACACAGATGTCATTTAAATTTAAGATTGAAATTAAAATTACATTAACTCCTCCGTCTTGACCTAAATATAAATAAATAATTCTGTTTGCGTCCTCAAATTATACATTAGCTCCGAATAGCAGCTAGTCTTGGATGAAAATTTCTCGGTAAACATTCCGCGTCAATTTAGGATAACTTCCCACTCTTTAATGACTGCCTCCATCATGGTCGCCGGGGGTTAGTGAAATCTTTAGCGCTTAAAGTAAATGAAAACAGTGAAGCGTTAATATAATGAACAAATAGTTTTCTTTCAAATTTCACTAAAAGACTGTTCGTCTCAAAACAGTTTAACAGTAGCGCATTATCGTCGTAGCTTTTAAGAGGGTAGCCCTCTTTGAACGCATGAAAATAGACGATTTTCGTGATTTCTTTAATAAAAATAAAAATAATGCTAAACCTGATAATGTAGTTTTATTCATTACACTTTTGTCTAAGAAATCAGTTTTGTGTCCACATCGGACGCTCCCTGTAAGCGCTGCACCAGGTGGAAGGACCCCTTTCAACGGGAACGGCGGTCGTCGGCGAGAATTCCCGAAACCGTCCTATTGTAACTATAGCAAAATAATATTGCACAAATCATTTGTAATACATTTTCTATCAGCACACACAGGATACCTGAAAACTACTAAGCTCTATTAAAATGGTGACATGTTGGAACAAATGCCATGTTATCCGTCCGAAAAATTGAGACAAAAGCGTGCGCAAAACGGCTACATCCGCTGATAGAGAATTAAATTCTTAAAATTAATATCAGATTTCGATCAAAATCGTATGTACCGTTTTCAAATTATTTTTCCCAGTAATATGAAAAATATGTTTCTAGAATATTACGTTTAATTTTTTTTTTTCGTAGTTGATTTAAAGATACCTCCAGCCGTCGATCCATGGACCATTTAGCAATCCTTCCACGCCCAAAAGGAGGTCCTCAAAAGGTTCAAATGGCTCTGAGCACTATGGGACTAAACTTCTGAGGGCATCAGTCCCCTAGAACTTAGAAGTACTTAAACCTAACTAACCTACGGGCATCACACACATCCATGCCCGAGGCAGGATTCGAACCTCCGACCGTAGCGGTCGCGCGGTTCCAGACTGTAGCGCCTAGAATCGCTCGGCCACCTCGGCCGGCAAAGGAGGTCCTCCTCCATCTTCTTAGTGGCTGCGGCCGTCCAGTGTCCTCTTCGGCAGCTTCTGTCATCCGCTGCTCTCCTCGGTAACTAGATTTCTCGTCTGCTTTGTGCAGAAGTTTTAACGGGCTGGTCTGATCTCAAGGTCGAGCACGTTGATAATTATCTTAACGGCTTTTAGGCCGTCGTTGCAGTTAGATACTGCCACAGCAGCCGCGATGTTTACTATTGCCTGCCTTGAATGGTTTTCGCTTTGTAATTCGAAAGCGGAGTTTCTGTCGAACTTGGGATATTTGGTTATTCGAGGTATTCTGCCACGGGATGGAAGGTCCGCAACCGTTCAGTGCAGAGGAAATAGGCTTGATTGTGTCACTCAATTGCAACAGACACGTAGACTAAGATCAATGAAGGTTTTTTTTGTCCACGGTACGCTTTTCTGCGCAGGGGCCGTTCGTGCCTTCTGGTACGGTATTGTATGAGGAATTACGATTAATAGAAAGGTGTGTGATTTGAAAATGTATTTGTCAACCCGTAACCGCTAACCACTGCAGCAAAATTTTGTATCAGTACAGCTGAGACGGACGAATGTTTAAAAAAAAATTACCCAGTTTCTTCGGAACTAGTATAAACAGTACACTAAAGTAGTCAACCCAGAGAACATTTCAAAAACAAAAAATTCGGAGAGGAGTCCCCCTTAAGTACCATGAACTTAGGGATTCAGTCAGCTGGCAGATATTTACGCGCTATAGCGTAAAAGTTGACTTCGACGCTAGTAGTAGTGTATTTTCCTAGTGCTAGCGTCATCTCCATGGGTGTGGGAGAGTGGTACAGTATCGGTGGGCTTAAGTTTTTGACTTTACTGCCTAAATGTTGTGGTTAATCGGAATATTAAAATACTGTTCTCTCACCTCAAGACATGTTCTATGAAATGAACAGTGCAATGAATTTTATTTTTTATTTATGGTAATTTATGACATCAGCAGTTAAGCAGCGACTATTACGAGGCTTGTAGATAGTGTGTCATAATATCCGTTGTTAATGATATACTGCACTGATACTTACTGAATAATAATAAAACACAGAAACAGGACATTATTGTTAGTATTTCAGCTCACTACATCAACGTTCAAGTCACTGTTTGACAGAAATTGCAAATAAAATACAAAATATTCCCATAATCCACACATCAGATATGTGACCAGCCTCTACAATTGGTACACAGGACTTAGTCTTCTTCAAATGGCTCCGAGAATATAATGCACTTTTCATTCTCTTCTATTGACGATTATTTCAGTAAATTTCAGTTTTCTTCGGTAATTTGTAATTCGTTTTCCCGTAGCCACCGTTTACGAGTTTGTTTTATTTTGGAACACCCGACTGAAGTTCAGCTTTCATCAACTCTCTTCCACACTATTTGTTCTGGTTCTAATCTGATCTCTTCGATGGCCAACTTTTTCTTTTCTAATCGTTGAAAACCCTGAGATGTCTCCTTCACGGTTATTTTGTTAGATATAACCTTGTTCATGGCCGTTTTCATGCCCCCTTCACTCTATTTTGCTTATACTTTCTTCTCATTTTCCGCTATTTCAATCTGAAAAGGAGTAACGAAAAGAAAATATAATTTAAAAACTGCAGTTACTTGTGACCGATACTGAAAGGTAATCGGATGGCCGGTGCTTGACGACAAACAGGTAGTGGGATTTAATCCTATTAATCACTTACCTTAAAAATGGGCACAACAGGCCTCAAAATATCCTCCATATACTAAGAGCTAAATAAGCATCACCAGTCCTTCAGAGCAAGCATTTCACTTAAGAGAGGAAGAGGATATCCGACTCCAGTGCACCCATTTGGAAGCGGAAATGGACGACTCTCCACTACTGTCTGCTGAGCTATCGCCGCACACTCGGCCAGCGCCGGCTGCTCAGATTCACTTCGTTGTCACACTCGACAAGCTGCCCGCTCTGCGGGTGTGCTTCATAGTCCTCTGTGGTAGGCGTAGACGAGGAAATCAGATATAGCACCTTGACTGCTCACTCTCGCGTGTACTATTAATTTAGCCGTCGATAGTCACGGTGCAGTGGGGAATGCACAGACGCATATAGACAGTCATATCTACATCCATACTCCGCAGGCCACCTGACGGTGGCGGAGGGAACTTTGAGTACCTCTATCGGTTCTCCGTTCTATTCCCGTCTCGTATTGTTCGTGGAAAGAAAGATTGTCGGTATGCCTCTGTGTGCTCTCTAATCTCTCTGATTTTATCCTCATGGTCTCTTCACGAGATATACGTAGGAGGGGCCAATATACTGCTTGACTCCTCCGTGAAGGTATGTTGTCGAGACTTCAACAAAAGCCCGTACCGAGCTACTGAGCGTCTCTCCTGCAGAGTCTTCCACTGGAGTTTATCTGTCATCTCCGAAACGCTTTCACGATTACTAAATGATCCTGTAACGAAGCGCGCTGCTCTTCGTTGGATCTTCTCTATCTCTCCTATCAATCCTATCTGGTACGGATTCCACACTGGTGAGCAATATTAAAGCAGTGGGCGAATAAGTGTACTGAAACCTACTTAATTTGCTTTCGGATAGCATTTCCTTAGGATTCTTCCAATGAATCTCAGTGTGGCATCTGCTTTACCGACGATCAACTTTATATGATCATTCCATTTTAAATCACTCCTAATGCCTACTCCCAGATAATTTATGGAATTAACTGTTGCTGACAAGACTGGCCGAGCGGTTCTAGGCACTTCAGTCTGGAACCGCGCGACCGCTACGGTCGCAGGTTCGAATCCTGCTTCGAGCATGGATGTGTGTGATGTCCTTAAGTTAGTTAGGTTTAAATATGAAACGTCCCCTTTGAACAATTATACAAGACTGTGCTTAAACTGACACACAATATTTTTAGTGCAACGCAATCTTTCAAAAATCCCTACAAAAGAATGGCCCTGACTAACATTAACCTATACCTTTCACAAATCACTTACCTCACAAAAATCTTCGTTACTTGAACTACTGCAATACAGCGAGCGCCACTACTGCCAGCTAAATAAAAGATTCAAACTACGGAAGGCACTAACTACTGATAGGCATAGTTAGCAAATGAAAGATTTTAATAGAGAACAAACAATGTATTTACCTTAATAGTGTTGAAAAATCATAATATACATAGCAGTTCATGACCTCCAGTCTTACAAATTTTCAAACCCCGCCATTTCTCTCCCCACATCCACCACTGCTGGCGGCTCACCTCCAACTGCGCAACGCTACGCGCTGTTAACAGCCAACTGCCCAGCGCTACAATGACGAGTATTACAACAATGCAAAGCAGCCACAGACTGCTCCACAGCACAGCCAGTGATTTTCATACAGAGCGCTACGTGGCGTTACCAATAAGAAAACATAAACAGCCTACTTACATAGCCCCCATGCTTCCCACAAAAAATTTTACAAATTGTTTTGGGCAGTGGCCAATACAGATTTGAAAAACTTTTTCATAATTACAATAACAAAGAAATCAAATGCAGACACTTACTGATGCAATGTTGGTCAAAGTCCATAAAGACAGTCCTGATCGTTCACCACAGTAAAATTGTAGTGTTTTTCTCAAAGTCTCAGCAGAAAAAGAAAATGCACATGGAAGTAGTGGATTTCCATGCAGTCTTGAAGAAGTAGCGGTGTCCTTCCTACGGAAAGACAGTGCTGACTCTCGACATGCAGACATGTAATGGGCCACAAAAGACCAAACCCACAGAAGAGTCAGTCGAAGTTTTGAAGAATACTGGTAGGTAGGTCATCACAGAGCAGATCCACTGTAGTACTGGTAGAGATTGTGGTATTGGTGGGCCACCAGAGGTGCAGACCCACTGCAGTCCTTGTAGAAATAATGGTATTGGTGAGCCACCAGAGATGCAGACCCACTGCAGTCCTTGTAGAGAAGGCCAGCAACCATCTGTTGCGACTGTGCAGGTGCACAATCACCATCGAAGAGTCTTGCGGACAATATAGTAAGTCCATAAACCACCACTTGTGCACTCACAAAAATTTTTTTTCAAATGTCCTTAGATCCAGCAATGCTGTTATCCAGTCCGTTGCTGAATTATCAAGACATGTGCAAGCACTAACAGTCCCAACTTCTCACATACTGTGCATATATTATGATCAACAGAAAAGTGTGCAGTGAAATGATACTTAATTTGATGAACTGGTAACAATTACAGTTTGATAACATAAAAATACAATAACAAAGGTACAAAATACACCATTAAAGAACATAACAATACAGATAACATTTGTAGTAACACAGGCTTTACAAAAGAATAGAAATAAACATATACATCAGTGTTACAGGAATTATGACATAAGTAAATACATAAAGGATCAGAATAACTTTTGAAACATCAACTTTACACATGAGCATTAAAACAAAAGAGAATAAATAATGTCTAAGCATATTTACAAGGTAAATAACATACACTCCTGGAAATGGAAAAAAGAACACATTGACACCGGTGTGTCAGACCCACCATACTTGCTCCGGACACTGCGAGAGGGCTGTACAAGCAATGATCACACGCACGGCACAGCGGACACACCAGGAACCGCGGTGTTGGCCGTCGAATGGCGCTAGCTGCGCAGCGTTTGTGCACCGCCGCCGTCAGTGTCAGCCAGTTTGCCGTGGCATACGGAGCTCCATCGCAGTCTTTAACACTGGTAGCATGCCGCGACAGCGTGGACGTGAACCGTATGTGCAGTTGACGGACTTTGAGCGAGGGCGTATAGTGGGCATGCGGGAGGCCGCGTGGACGTACCGCCGAATTGCTCAACACGTGGGGCGTGAGGTCTCCACAGTACATCGATGTTGTCGCCAGTGGTCGGCGGAAGGTGCACGTGCCCGTCGACCTGGGACCGGACCGCAGCGACGCACGGATGCACGCCAAGACCGTAGGATCCTACGCAGTGCCGTAGGGGACTGCACCGCCACTTCCCAGCAAATTAGGGACACTGTTGCTCCTGGGGTATCGGCGAGGACCATTCGCAACCGTCTCCATGAAGCTGGGCTACGGTCCCGCACACCGTTAGGCCGTCTTCCGCTCACGCCCCAACATCGTGCAGCCGGCCTCCAGTGGTGTCGCGACAGGCGTGAATGGAGGGACGAATGGAGACGTGTCGTCTTCAGCGATGAGAGTCGCTTCTGCCTTGGTGCCAATGATGGTCGTATGCGTGTTTGGCGCTGTGCAGGTGAGCGCCACAATCAGGACTGCATACGACCGAGGCACACAGGGCCAACACCCGGCATCATGGTGTGGGGAGCGATCTCCTACACTGGCCGTACACCACTGGTGATCGTCGAGGTGACACTGAATAGTGCACGGTACATCCAAACCGTCACTGAACCCATCGTTCTACCATTCCTAGACCGGCAAGGGAACTTGCTGTTCCAACAGGACAATGCACGTCCGCATGTATCCCGTGCCACCCAACGTGCTCTAGAAGGTGTAAGTCAACTACCCTGGCCAGCAAGATCTCCGGATCTGTCCCCCATTGAGCATGTTTGGGACTGGATGAAGCAGCGTCGTCTCACGCGGTCTGCACGTCCAGCACGAACGCTGGTCCAACTGAGGCGCCAGGTGGAAATAGCATGGCAAGCCGTTCCACAGGACTACATCCAGCATCTCTACGATCGTCTCCATGGGAGAATAGCAGCCTGCATTGCTGCGAAAGGTGGGTATACACTGTACTAGTGCCGACATTGTGCATGCTCTGTTGCCTGTGTCTATGTGCCTGTGGTTCTGTCAGTGTGATCATGTGATGTATCTGACCCCAGGAATGTGTCAATAAAGTTTCCCCTTCCTGGGACAATGAATTCACGGTGTTCTTATTTCAATTTCCAGGAGTGTATTATCATAAAAATTATACAACATAAATCTTATTAGCTAGACACATACGGACAGGAAAAACACAAATTCATATAGTGTAGTAACACAAAAATACAGGACAGGGTTTGTTTTCAGTGTAACATTTGTTACTGCAGTCCAACCCAAAACTTCATTCCATAGATCTTTCGTCTTATTTCAACATTTGTTTCCACTAAAAAAATCCTATCTGAGCATGTTTTCTGTATTTATATGTTCACATATGTCTTACCTCATTATTTATTTTCCATTATCTTACCTCATCATTTATTTCAAAGAAAATCCTACCTAAACCTGTTGTCCCTAGGCCCTACTATTTTTGTTCATATCCTCTTTCAAAATACTTTTTTGGCCAAACCATTTTCTTATAGCTTCTCAATGCATTTCTTCCAATTCATCAGAACTTGTTCTGTTATATGGCCTACCCCATCTTAAGCTAACTTAAATCTACTGAGCTCAGATGCTAAACTAAGGGATGAGGCAATGCAGCAGCACAAAACAATTAACACAAACGGCAATGACAAAAAAATGAAAATTGGCAAAGCAAGCAAGAGTAAATTTAAATTAACCGAGCAATTGCAATATTACAACTAATATGAGCCAATGTGCAGCAACAAGAAAAATAAATCAGTAGTAAAACTGGCTTAACAGAGTAATACAAAGTGAAATTTAGTAACACTATGCCTGGCAAACGGCAGCAGCAAATGCAATAACTAATATCTAAACATGACAAAGCTCAAGCAGAAAAAATAGTACACTAATGACAACAATGTAGATAAGGGAGATGTCTATTCACATCTTAATGTCAATATAATTAAAGTGGTGCATCACAAAAACTAATTCTACAAAAAATTACCAAGTACTTGAAAAGAAAATTATATATGCAGTTACTGTTATTAGTCCCTTCTTATTGTTCTTTCCATTCCAAGAGCTCCTTTTCCGAAGAATGTGGATCATGAAGTAATTATTTAATAGATCTGTTGATAGAAAGTGTTCACATTAGCAAATGTATTTTATTTTATTTTATAAAACCAATGTGGCAACACAGCTGGAAACTAGATATTAAACAAAATGAGCGATCTCTCAACTAGAAAGAAAATAGATGCAAAATGTTTCTCATCATTTCATTAGGCATTTTAGTAAATACCATAAATTAAGAGCTCCACAGTGTAATCGAATGTTTTCAAGTTTGAGCGTGTCGTATTTGCGGTGCTTTCGACAAAGAAATGTCAATAGCGAGGATAATGACCTCTTTTCTTTGCACCTAATGGCTTACTTTTGTCAGACGACTACCTCTCAGCTGGGCGCCCAAAACGCATTACGTCAAGGTCACATACCTTTCTTACTGAAATATTTACGACGGCAGTTTCCGCTACAGTGGCAGTCTCATATAAAAAAATTCACAGGTTGAGAATTTGCGTTACAAATGTGTAGAAACAAAATCCTATTGATATAACAGTGTCCAAAAATTTTCGTCGGCATTGTGATACATTCACGCATATACACACATTTCATAACTCTTAAAGTACGATTCTCGGTTTTCAACATCCTTTTTCACAAACCAGAGTCTCTAACCACTACTCATTATTCCTTGCTTTATTACACATATACATATTCACAGGCACTTCTTCAATATTTCAACATAATAAATATGTAGCATAATCAAATTCCTCATATAGCATCAGCTTATTGATCATAAACATACCGCAACAGCGTAATACACATCGTCATCATAACATCATAAAACCTGTGCCAAATCTCAAAATCGTCGTAGCTTCCTCCAATAATTTCAAAACCTAAAAAAAGTCTCTGCCACTTCAATAGTGTCATTTACCTCAAACGTACTTTAAAAATCGTGATCCCATACCAAATATATCATTCAAAGCTCTCATAATATCACAATGGTTCCGAAAAAATATGAACAGTTCACAAAGTACAGACAAAATACAATTTCGTAAGAGTGAAGTTATCCAACTGTGTAATTATGTAAACATCTGCCACTGATGTAGAAAAATAAATGTTGGTCTCTCTCAGTTAAATAATCAGATAGCTGTGTAATTCTGTGTTACAGAAACATGGTACCGATGTGTCAAGTTGTATAAGCAAATACCATATTAGCTAGGACTCCTTGTTACAGATTACAACAATGGAATGATATGTATCACGGAAAGCCTTTGTATCATTGTACTTAAAATATCTTTAAAAATAAATGATTTAAGTACAAAATTAATCACTCAAATACGTGTCCTGTAGCGCTAAATGTGCGTCTTGCTGTAAGATAATCTCTGTGGAAGTGTCGTAGTTACTGTCCTCCGAAAGCTAAGTTCTGCAGATGCCAATGTACTTACCTCATGATAAACCAAAGTGAAATGCTTTGCGTATAGATATCTTAGTTATTACGCTCATTGCCATGATGAAGAAAGTACTGTGCTGTAACGTATTGTTGTGCTATGGAAAAGGCTGTCTCATTGTAGCTATACCACAAAAGTTACTACTAAAACATGTTTTACTTTCCAGAATAATACAGAAAAACAGTGCAGATATAAAACAGAAACACTACAAAAGCAACATTGTAAATTGTCACTCATTAGTAGCGTCGTGATAAAATCGTGTAGCTGTCACATAAACTAACCACTGTGTCATCGGGTATCTCACTGAAAATACTTTAAATCCAGAATGTATTTTCAAGTAAACCGAAATGTTGCATTAAAATCTCATTAGCAGTACCAGTATATGTTCTAAGTATGGAAGACTGATAGTCGTTACGTAATCGTGCAACTAACAAGCAAGAATGTACAAATAACAACACCGTATCGTCTGTTCACTATAACATTACATTCGTAATTTCTGTTGAAATAAGTTCTCTTGGTTCTTGACTGGATATTTAACGTCAAACATTGTTGCATGTTAACACATTCTAAGTCTGACAAAGCATACTAGCAATGTAAAGTGAAAAATTATATGGCAAAGACAAAGTTAAAAAGCAGATTGTCTCTCAATAAACGGTTTTACATGTGAAATTTGGTGCAATCTTTTACTCTTTCAACTTGAACGCAATTTTCACGCGGTATACGTCGGTAAGGAATACTGGAATTTTTCCCAAGGTTAGCGTCTATGTTATTTTCCTCAAGCCGAGCCGGCGCACGTGGCTGCCTGCGCTGCGAGTCATTGTCTGTTTCTTTGTTGGCGCGCGTCGTTATTGGGATTTGGAGACCTAACTTCTACAAATTCACCTTGACGAGAAGGCGCTGCCCTGTTTGAAGCTTGCCAGTTCTGATGGAGTTCAGGTCTGTCGTTCCGTCAGTAGTTTACATAGTTACTTGTTTGTCGGTCATGTGGTGGAAATTTCTCCTGGAATCGTAACTGCGTGGTGGACCTTTGCGTCTGAAGTTATTCTGTCTCCCTTGATAATAATTATTTTGGTTCCCATATTGTCTGATTCTATGGTTGTCTCTGTCACATTCATTACTATGGAAAAGCGATCTTTCTCTGTAACTATTATTCTGCCAACGGTTGTCATAAGGATGGTGTCTGTTTTGCTCACGATTTGTGTTGTGAGAATAGTCTTGTCGTGTCTAGTTATTATTTCTTTCATCGCGGAATTGCGACGGATGTGACCTGTAATTGTTGTGTTCCTGTTTTCGCGTTCCGCGATTGTTAGTGTCAATTTCTAATTCTTGTAAGAGTCCCCGAAAAGCTTCAATGTCATCTTTGCAACGTCCTCCCAAAATAGTATGTCACAAATGTTCAGGTAATTCGATTAAGCAAATGCGGATGAGCTCTGAGGGGCTGTATGGGTTTGACAGGTACTGATTCTTGTGCAACATGTCTTCAAAATATTTGACAAGACTGGAAAATTCAGATTGTTCGAAATGTTTCATCATTATGATGCTATGTTTTACTCGGTCTTGTGTAGCTTAAGACCAATATGCTGAGAGGAAGGCATGATAAAATTCTCCTTCACTGTGGCAATCGTGAATGACCGATCGCATTCTTACAGCTGGTTCATTCTCTAAATAGCCACACATAAATTCTAATCTGTGCTCTAATGACCAGTTGGGAGGAAAACAACGAGAGAATTGATGGAGCCATGCTTTTGGATGAATGTCGTTGCCAGAATTCTTAAATGTTTTGAATTTACGTGTAGTAATGAACAGCTTATAGTCAAAATCATCATGTCGGCGGGTAGCATATCGGTCATTGTTACGTCGTGTCGGCGGTTCCATCTCAAAATTCGGTGCACCTTGCCAATTTCTTTCATAATTTCCGAAATGCCCTGTGTTATTATTTTGTGGCTTTTCCGTATTTCTAAGTTCCTCTTCCCGTGTTGGAGCGCGAGTGTCCTCTGAAATGTGTAATTTTTTTATTACTTGTGCCAACTGATCTGGTACTTCTCGGATTTCTCTTTTGTGTTGCGTATTAATTTGATTCTGATTTTGTTTGAATTTCTTAATTTGTTCATACTCTTCTGTGTCAGTGATGGCTACAGGTCTTGTCGCATTCAGATCATCATCTACCTTTGCAGATAAGTTAGTGAACTGATCCGAAAGTTCGGTTATTCTCTCCGATAGTGTACTTATTTCCTCAGTGTGTTTTTCTGAATCATGTTTCGGAGTGTCCATTTGTGTTGAAATCGTATCTACTGTGTCCTTTAAGTTTTCCTGAGTTTTTGCAAGTAGCGTAACCGAATCAGTAGATGCAACTGAGTCAACTTAAGCCCACAAGGTCTCATGATTTTCATGAACAATGGTTTGCAGTTCTTTTATGGCTGTTTCGTGATTCTGTAATGCATTTCCATGCCGCGAAAAAATAGGTTGAAAATGCTAACAAATTTGTGTTTTTACGTCATTACAGACTTTTTGACATTTCGATTCAATGTTATGTAACTCAGTAGTTAAATCTTCACGTGTTTGTTCAAGTGTGATGTCTAACTTTTGAAGCTTTTGCTGTGTTTGTCTCTGATTTTGTTCCATTGTGTCTAACTTTTGAAGCTTTTGCTGTGTTTGTCTCTGATTTTGTTCCATTTGTTGCATTAATTGCAATAATAATGTATTAGTGTCTGGAATGTGTTTCTCTATGCTTTTTGGCAGTGCATTTTCACCGGCAACATTCACGTTTTGACAAGCAGAAAATGTGTCTTGACTCATTTGAGGAAACGGTCAGGACCCAAAACCTGAGTCTACAGTATTTGCAATATTGTGTTCTGTCATTTCGGATTCCTGAGGCGACCTGTTGCCGACCGATCGATCGATAATGCTTCCCTGTTCACTAATTGTTTCACTGCCTACACCATTATTTGCAGCCCGCTCCATTTCCCTGTGCACAATTATCAAATTACTACTTTGAACATTAGTTAATTCATTACTCTGCAGCGCTAACACACTGCTTTCGTCTTCACTGTCATTTCTCAGTTTACTTTGAAGCCTAGTATTACGTTTTTCACACCCCATTATTGTCACAATATTTCACACGACAACACAGAAAAAAAACAATTTGAAGAGCAAAATAACAAAACACATTAACATAGCATTGAAAATAATATCTAGTTAATTGCAAGCGCAGCTGCGAAATACTTGGTGCAAATCTACATGCATGCCACAACTGTGTACAAGAATGAAAAACTACAACTACAAAGGAAATTCTCTCTATAATTACGCGCTAGCAATAAACAAAAGCTACAGTAATTACACAAACTACAAGAAAAAATCAGAAGATTCCAGTGAGGTATCCTCGGATAAGGGTCGACATATGAAACGTCCCCTTTGAACAATTATACATGACTGTGCTTAAACTGACACACAATATTTTTAGCGCAACGCAATCTGACTTTCAATAACCCCTACAAAAGAATGGCCCTGACTAATATTAACCTATACCTTTCACAAATCACTTACCTCACAAAAATCTTCGTTACTCGAACTACTGCAATAAAGCGAGCGCCACTACTGCCAGCTAAATAAAAGATTCAAACTACGGAAGGCACTAACTACTGATAAGCATAGTTAGCAAATGAAAGATTTTAATAGAGAACAAATAATGTATTTACCTTAATAGTGTTGAAAAATCATAATATACATAGCAGTTCATGACCTCCAGTCTTACAAATTTCCAAACCCCGCCATTTCTCTCCCCACATCCACCACTGCTGGCGGCTCACCTCCAACTGCGCAACGCTACGCGCTGTTAACAGCCAACTGCCCAACGCTACAATGGCGAGTATTACAACAATGCAAAGCAGCCACAGACTGCACACAGCACAGCCAGTGATTTTCATACAGAGCGCTACGTGGCGTTACCAATAAGAAAACATAAACAGCCTACTTACAAATAGTTCTAAGTTCTAGGGGACTGATGACCTCAGCAGCTAAGTCCCATAGTGCTCACAGCCATTTGAACCAGCCAATTAATTGTTTCCAGTTGCTGACCTGCTATATTGTAGATAAATGATAAAGGATCTTTCTTTCTGTGTATTCGCAGCACATCTCCATTGAGATTCAATTACCATTCCCCGCACCATGCGTCATTTCGTTGCAGATCCTCCTGCATTTCAGTTCAATTTTCCATCGTTACAACCTCGCGATGTACCACAGCATCATACGCAAAAAGCCTCAATATGCATACTACGAACAGCAACGGTCCCACGACACTCCCCGGCGTCACACTTGAAATCACTCTTACTTCGGAAGACTGCTCTCCATTGAGAATCTCCACCGCTCAGTACGCGAATGTGATGTGTGGGAAAATATTGGTGCGACGTGGCCCTGCCGTGCAGTGTACGGCGGCAGTGGGCGCGTACACGTAGGAGCGGACGGCGATAGCGCGGCAGGGCGGTGCGGCTGCGGCGCGGCCAGATGCCAGGCGGGTCGCGGCCCTCCGACCAGGGTCGTTGGCCCCCCAGCGCTACTGTGCGGCCGCCTCGGTCTCGGTGCCCACGTGCCGACTGCCGGCGCGCCGCCACCACCTAGAGCGCCTGTATTATCCCCTCCCCGCCTTCCTAATTACATCTACTGTCCACATTAAGCAATGTCCAGTCCGAGTAATTAATAATCAAAGACTTTTTTGAAGAGCTGAGAGCAGAGAAGATTACAATAAACTTCCTAGTTTTCTCAGCTTGTCATGCTGAAATGGTTCAAATGGTTCAAATGGCTCTGAACACTTCGGGACTTAACGTCTGAGGTCATCAGTCCCCTAGAACTTAGAACTACTTAAACCTTTCTAAGCCCAAGACAGGATTCGAACCTGAGACCGGAGCAGTCGCGCGGTTCCGAAATCATGCGCCTAGAACCGCTCGGCCACCGCGGCCGGCTCTTGAGATGGCTCCAGTTCTTCTTGTCTGGGGGGGTCTGATTCTTGAAGCTGAAAATCTCACATCAGGTCCTCACGGTTCGTTTCAACTAAGTAAATTTGAAGATTTTTTTTTACGTATATACACTACCGGCCATTAAAATTGCTACACCAAGAAGAAATGCAGATGATAAAAGGGTATTCATTGGACAAATATGTTATACTAGAAATGACATGTGATTACATTTTCACGCAGTTTGGGTTGCATAGATCGTGAGAAATCAGTACCCAGAACAACTACCTCTGGCAGTAATAACGGCCTTGATACGCCTAGGCATTGAGTCAAACAGAGCTTGGATGGCGTGTACAGGCACAGCTGCCCATGCAGCTTCAACACAATACCACAGTTCATCAACTGGCGTATTGTAACGAGCCAGTTGCTCGGCCACCATTGACCAGACGTTTCAAGTTGGTGAGAGATCTGGAGAATGTGCTGGTCAGGGCAGCAGTCGAACATTTTCTGCATCCAGAAACGCCCGTACAAGACCTGCAACGTGCGGTCGTGCATTATCGTGCTGAAATGTAGGGTTTCGCAGGGATCGTATGAAGGGTAGAGCCACGGGACGTACCACGTCTGAAATGTCCACTGTTCAAAGTCCCGTCAATGCGAACAAGAGGTGACCGAGACGTGTAACCAATGGCACCCCGTACCATCACGCCGGTTGATAACGCCAGTATGGCGATGACGAATACACGCTTCCAATGTGCGTTCACCGCGATGTCGCCAAACATGGATGACACCATCATGATGCTGTAAACAGAACCTGGATTCATCCGAAAAAATGACGTTTTACCAATCGTGCACCCAGGTTCGTCGTTGAGTACACCATCGCAGGCGCTCCTGTCTGTGACGCAGCTTCAAGGGTAAAGGCAGCGACGGTCTCCGAGCTGATAGTCCATGCTGCTTTAAGCGTCGTCGAACTGTTGGTGCAGATGGTTGTTGTCTTGCAAACGTCCCCATCTGTTGACTCAGGGATTGAGACGTGGCTGCACGATCCGTTACAGCCATACGCATAAGATGCCTGTCATCTCGACCGCTAGTGATGCGAGGCCGTTGGGATCCAGCACGGCGTTCCGTATTACCCTCCTGAAACCGCCGATTCCATATTCTGCTAACAGTCATTGGATCTCGACCAAATCGAGCAGCAATGTCGTGAAACGATAAATCGCAATCGCGATAGGCTACAATCCGACCTTTATCAAAGTCGAAAACGTGATGGTACGCATTCCTACTCCTTACACGAGGCATCACAACAACGTTTCACCAGGCAACGCCGGTCAACTACTGTTTGTGTACGAGAATTCAGTTGGAAACGTTCCTCATGTCAGCACGTTGTAGGTGTCGCCACCGGCGCCACCCTTGTGTGAATGCTCTGAAAAGCTAATCATTTGCATATCACAGCATCTTCTTCCTGTCGGTTAAATTTCGCGTCTGTAGCACGTCATCTACGTGGTGTTGCAATATTAATCGCCAGTAGTGTATTTTTTCTCACATTTTAGTATATCATACACTATTAGTATCAGTAAGTGTAACCTACTGCGTATAACAAGGCGAAAATCCCCATTAATCTACGAGTACAAAAGAAATGCCCTGTCTTTGGAAGCGGTAACATCCGTCAAATATCTGGGTGTGACTATTAGAAATGATCTCAAATGGAACGATCGGGTTACTCAAGTAACGGGCAAGGCGAACTCTATATTGCCATTTATTGGTAGAATCCTGAAGCGATGCAGTCCTTCAACAAAGGAAATTGCTTGCAATACGTTAGTTCGTCCAGTCGTACAGTATTGTTCGTCTTTATGGGACGCTTACCAGTGGGGTCATTCAAGAGGTTGAGAAGGTCTAAAGAAGAACGACAAGATTCGTGACTGGTACATTTAGCCATTGCGAGAGCGTTACAAATCTCATAGAAAGTTTGAAGTGGGAAACACTTGGAGATAGACGATGCGCTAAACTGAAGGGGCTGCTCACTAAATTCCGAAATCCGAGAGGAGGTATAGGATATACTATTACCACCAACTTCCAAATTGCGCTATGATCACCATACAAAGGTAAGGGAAATTAGAGCTCGTACTCAGGCGTTCAGACAGTCATTTTTCCCTCGTGCGATCCGTGAGTGGAACAGAGGGTGGATGGTGGTGGTTGTGGTGGGGGGGGGGGGAATATGACATTAGTGCGAATTGTGCCCTCCGCCACACACCGTTTGGTAGTTAGCGGAGTATATATGTATATGTACAAGTAGCCGGCCTATGTGGCCGAGCGGTTCTAGGCCCTTCAGTCTGGAACCGCGCGACCGCTACGGTCGCAGGTTCGAATCCTGCCTCGGGCATGGATGTGTGTGATGTCCTTAGGTTAGTTAGGTTTAAGTAGTTCTAAGTTCTAGGGGACTGCTGACCTCAGATGTTAAGTCCCATAGTGCTCAGAGCCATTTGAACCATATGTACATGTAGATTCTGACTATTCACATTGAAAAAGCCGAAATTACATTGTTCGCACAAAACTACAAAAATATGTACGATCACAACAAACGCCAGTTACGATTCTCGCACACTGCGAAAATGACAATATTCCAAAGGGTTTACAATCTTTCTTAAAAATGAATTTCACTAGTTTCCACTACAGTATTAATTTCTACTATTATTACGTAAATGAAATCAGAAATAAATATAGCAAACAATACAAAAAAGGTTCAAATGTGCGTGAAATCTTATGGGACTTAACTGCTAAGGTCATCAGTCCCTAAGCTTACACACTACTTAACCTAAATTATCCAAAGGACAAACACACACACCCATGCCCGAGGGAGGACTCGAACCTCCTCCGGAACCAGCCGCACAGTCCGTGACTGCAGCGCCTTACACCGCTTTTTTTATCTCATTTTGTTCTAGATTGTTCATTGAATTCGTTCGTGGGGGACGTCCGATGACGCCTGTTCAGGTTGATCGTTGATTCGTTCACTCAGTTTTTTTGTTACAGAGGGTAGCTAAACCCTCTGACCGAACACGCTGAGCTACCGTGCCGGCAAATTTTACAGTTCAGTTGAGTTTTGAACTCACGACCCTCTACGCAACACTCTAGTATCATAACCGCTACACCACGGTGACTGTGCTACACCGCTCGGCTAATCCCGCGTGGCTGTAGTAAACAGAGCAGGATTGCGTAATTAATAATAGATATTTTAACTGTGCCAAAAAATTCGTAATTTCATTTGTTTCTAAAAAATTATTTTAACTGTACATTCAGAACTAGTACTTATCACCTGTAACATCGAAACTAAAATATTTTATGAAATAATTCCTTTTCATAAATTTCAGCTTGAAATATAGCATACTTTGTATAAAACTGCATACTGTGGGCGAGAGGGGGGCGGGGTATGGGCGATGGGGGGGGGGGGTAGAAGGGGAGAGGGGGTCTCGCCGTGGCCATGCCTCTCTGAACAAATACCTGACACTGTAATCTGCTACTATCTGTATTTTCAGCCACCCAATGCATCATATTCGCAATTTATATTCTTAAAGTGGTTGTTTCAAAGTTTTTTTAAAATAATATGTCAGAAAACCAATATCTTAAGTTTCTTCTATTTAAAATTTGTTTTAATGCAAGATTTAGAGTAGCAATCCTGATAAGTGCAGTGCTAATACGTACGTCAATTTTAGCTCTTTCCAGAAATTTAAATCTTACTTTCCAATAACTATTTACTTTATTCATAAAACACTTATTACTCTAACAAAAAAACTTTGTTATAGTGTTCAACGAACAATTTGGGACTCCTCCTGTGGAGCTATGACTAATACACACTTAGTGGAAGGGCTTGAACATTTATGCCCTCAGTATCTCAAATATTTCTGTTGACTGTGTCTTGTTTAACTAGTAGAATATATCAACATGGGTGTTGTCACTTGACACACTATTCATGTAACCGTTCCAATAGTTAGTGTTACAATACTGCTTGTTATCTTATATATATCTAATTATGCATTATTGGTTGGTGCTATGTTAGATGTTTCACAACAGCGCATAACTTTAACAAATGACAGTCCCAAATCTTTTCGGTCAGTGATGCTATTTTCAAATAGAGATTATCAATTAACAGCGCATCAGACACAAGAAATGTGAATTTGCTGTGATTCACCTCAGATACTCATCTCTATTTTAGTCAATTTCAATTTTTCGCGAGTTCACTAAATAATTATACCAGATATGCTGCCGTTGAGTACAAGTAGACATATACTCAAAACAATGAACTTGAATTTCTTCTCAAAATTTCGCTTGTTGAAGGACAAATGATCATCAAAAATGAGTTTCTTAAATGAAAGTGTTTCTACATGACAGCGTGTAGAGCCAAATATTCTCTTTAAAATATATTGTGTGACGGTTTAAAACATTCAGTGTTTCGACTCCATTCTTAAAACCTGTACACAGCATGAAATCATCTCTGTGAAAAAAGCATTTAACACTTCTCAATTATGTGTGGTACGTACAGTACACTTTTATACAGAAGCATGAACTTGGAATCTATGATTAACGCACCTTTCGCCAATGTTTTGGGTTAGCTGGAAAATTTGATGGTGCAGCATTTTCCCTAAGACGAATTGTTGAAAGCGACTTTCGATCGATGTCCTCTTTTTAAAAATTGTGAAAAGAGCTCTATTTAGATGCTCGCCAGTTCATTCGGCTCGTGGTATTCTCCCACTCAGCTTTCCGTTCATAGGACTCATCTGGAGGAATTGAGACTCCTTGTACAGGACAGACCTTTTTGCCTCTGTCTTCAAGAGACTAATTTTAAATACACTGACGCAATTGTACTTAGAGGTTATCACCTCCACAGAAAAGATGGCCTTATTGGGGACAGGGCGAAGGGTGGGGTAGCAGTATTCGTCAAGGACACTTTTCCACTCCTCTCCTGTGCTCTTAACTATGACGCTACTAGCAGTTGCTGTTCGGATAGTGGCCCATGTCGCTGTCATGATGTTTTCCGTGCCCACTGATAATGAGGTCCTTACACATCTTCTTGATGAACTACTCTGTCCACCGAGCGTGGTGGCGCAGTGGTTAGACACTGGACTCGCATTCGGGAGGACGACGGTTCAATACCGCGTCCGGCCATCCTGATTTAGGTTTTCCGTGATTTCCCTAAATCGCTCCAGGCAAATTCCGGGATGCTTCCTTTCAAAGGGCACGGCCGACTTCCTTCCCCGTCCTTCTCTAACCCGATGAGACCGATGACCTCGCTGTCTGGTCTCCTTCCCCAAAACAACCAACCAACTACCCTGTCCCTTTCTCCTTTTAGGAGACTTAAATGCCCGTAGTGCACATGAGCTTTAAACACCACTTAGCCCAATGGTAGGATACTTGAGGGTCTGACATGCGTTCAGATAGCATAATGCTCAACATGGGACAAGCTATACATTTTAGCACTGTTATGGGTCTGTCTATAGCCATGGACTACTTCTTCTCACCTGCCCTTGCAGTCTCTGCTCAGTTGTACGACGACGTTCATGGCAGCGGCAAATATCCTATCTGGATCCATCTGCCTGAGGGAGCAGATCCCAAAAGGAAGCTGCCGAGATGGTTGGTTAGAAAGACAAACTGGATGATTTAGAGCGTTGAGACGGCATCCAGGATTGGATGGATCGCATTACAGCCATGATTCACCATTCCGCCGATGCATCCATCCCAATGAGAACACCTAGGAGGCGACCTGCACCTTGCTAGAATGATGTGTGTCTTCAGTCAAGAACAGGAAGACAGCTATGTGCAGTTTCAATCATTTCTCTACAAAAGAGAATCTTGCATCATTTCGAATGGCATGGACAAAGGCGAGGACAGTAATCCCAGCGAGGAAGCAGAGGTCTTGGCAAGGGTTCTTGAATTCCAGGAATAAGTCCACCATTCGCAAGCAAAGTATAGGAAGCCAACAGAAGGAAATCAAGGCGAAACTCACTACCGCCAATAGTTGCCGTACGAGAGCAGGGGTCTCTCCCAACATCACCCACAGTCATTTCTCAGACAATGGCTGAATTGTATAATTCCCTTATAGCTGATTCCAGCCGTGATCCAGCCTTCTGTCGATATGGGAAGACACAGGAGAAGATTGATATTGTTTTCTATTCCACCACCATGGATTCTACAATGCCCGCAGTTTGTGATAAGACGCCTGGATACGACATGATACGATACAGCATGTTGAAACTGTTGGATCTATGATCGAAGGAGGTCCTTCTTCAGCTCTTCAATGCAGTTTGGAAGATGGCTCAAATGGCGCTGAGCGCTATGGGACTTAACATCTGAGGTCATCAGTCTCCTAGAACTTAGAACTACTTAAACCTAACTAATCTAAGAACAGCACACACATCCATGCCCGAGGCAGGATTCGAACCTGCGACCGTAGCAGCGCCTAGAACCGCTCGGCACCACGGCCGGCATCTACATCTACATCTACATCTACATTCATACTCCGCAAGCCACCCAACGGTGTGTGGCGGAGGGCACTTTACGTGCCACTGTCATTACCTCCCTTTCCTGTTCCAGTCGCGTATGGTTCGCGGGAAGAACGACTGTCTGAAAGCCTCCGTGCGCGCTCTAATCTCTCTAATTTTACATTCGTGATCTCCTCGGGAGGTATAAGTAGGGGGAAGCAATATACTCGATACCTCATCCAGAAACGCACACTCTCGAAACCTGGCGAGCAAGCTACACCGCGATGCAGAGCGCCTCTCTTGCAGAGTCTGCCACTTGAGTTTATTAAACATCTCCGTAACGCTATCACGGTTACCAAATAACCCTGTGACGAAACGCGCCGCTCTTCTTTGGATCTTCTCTATCTCTACCGTCATCCCGATCTGGTACGGATCCCACACTGATGAGCAATACTCAAGTATAGGTCGAACGAGTGTTTTGTAAGCCACCTCCTTTGTTGCTGGACTACATTTTCTAAGCACTCTCCCAATGAATCTCAACCTGGTACCCGCCTTACCAACAATTAATTTTATATGATCATTCCACCTCAAATCGTTCCGCACGCATACTCCCAGATATTTTACAGAAGTAACTGCTACCAGTGTTTGTTCCGCTATCATATAATCATACAATAAAGGATCCTTCTTTCTATGTATTCGCAATACATTACATTTGTCTATGTTAAGGGACAGTTGCCACTCCCTGCACCAAGTGCCTATCCGCTGCAGATCTTCCTGCATTTCGCTACTATTTTCTAATGCTGCAACTTCTCTGTATACTACAGCATCATCCGCGAAAAGCCGCATGGAACTTCCGACACTATCTACTAGGTCATTTATATATATTGTGAAAAGCAATGGTCCCATAACACTTCCCTGTGGCACGCGAGAGGTTACCTTAACGTCTGTAGACGTCTCTCCATTGATAACAACATGCTGTGTTCTGTTTGCTAAAAAATCTTCAATCCAGCCACACAGCTGGTCTGATATTCCGTAGGCTCTTACTTCGTTTATCAGGCGACAGTGCGGAACTGTATCGAACGCCTTCCGGAAGTCAAGAAAAATAGCATCTACCTGGGAGCCTGTATCTAATATTTTCTGGGTCTCATGAACAAATAACGCGAGTTGGGTCTCACACGATCGCTGTTTCCGGAATCCATGTTGATTCCTACATAGCAGATTCTGGGTTTCCAAAAACGACATGATACTCGAGCAAAAAACATGTTCTAAAATTCTACAACAGATCGACGTCAGAGATATAGGTCTATAGTTTCGCGCATCTGCTCGACGACCCTTCTTGAAGACTGGGACTACCTGTGCTCTTTTCCAATCATTTGGAACCCTCCGTTCCTCTAGAGACTTGCGGTACACGGCTGTTAGAAGGGGGGCAAGTTCTTTCGCGTACTCTGTGTAGAATCGAATTGGTATCCCGTCAGGTCCAGTGGACTTTCCTCTGTTGAGTGATTCCAGTTGCTTTTCTATTCCTTGGACACTTATTTCGATGTCAGCCATTTTTTCGTTTGTGCGAGGATTTAGAGAAGGAACTGCAGTGCGGTCTTCCTCTGTGAAGGAGGAGGGGAGACTTCCCTTAACTCTTGGAAAGAAACTTTATTAATCCCAGTTTAAAATCAGGGAAAGACCGGATTAAGTGTGGTGGTTATCATAGCATTAGCCTAAAAATTTGAGTAGCAAAAACACTGGAGACTATGGTCGACTTGCGCCTAGTGTAGCTCCTGTGGACCAAGTCTTTATTACGTTACTCCCAGTGCAGGTTCAGGAGGTATCACTCAACCCTGAAAAACCTGATCCTGCCCGAAGCGGCAGTTCAACAATCTTTAGTTCGTAAGTAACACCTTATCGGTGTCTTCTTCGATTTCGACATACGATACTATCTGGAGGCATACTATTTATTCCAGCTCTATCAGTGGGGGCCTATCAACCTTCTTATGGTCATCCTCTCGGATGGGTATTTTTGATAGAAGGTTGTGAATGTCCCGTCTGACCATTTTAAGTAGGAGACTGATGTACCTCAAGGGAGAGAACATAAAAAGCTGACTATCACTGGTAAAAAGGGCATTACTGGTCAAGAGAAGTCTACCAGCATCAAACATAGGCCTTAATTTGAGGAAGAAATTTCTGGGAATGTAGATTTGGAGCACAGCATTGTATGGTAGTGAACCATGGACTGTAGGAAAACCGCAACAGAAGAGAATCGAAGCTTTTGAGATGCGGTGCTGCAGACGAATGTTGAAAATTAGGTAGACTGATTAGGTAAGGAATGAGGAGGTTCTGCGTAGAATCGTATAGGAAAGGAATATGTGGAAAACACTGGCAAGGAGACGGTACAGGCTGATCGGATATCTGTTAAGACATCTGCAAATAATTTTCACGATACTAGAGGGAACTGTAGAGGACAAAAACTGTAGAGGAGGAGAGAGATTCGAACACATCCAGAAAATAATTGAGGACAAAGGGTGCAAGTGCTACTCTGAGATTAAGATGCTGGCACAGGAGACAAAGTCATGGTCTGCCGCATCAAACCAGTCAGAAGACTGATGATTCAAAAGCACCGAAGGACGCATGTTACCATTCTGCATGCTGTCACCTCGTACTTGAGGTACAGAATCATGTAACGATGGAAATGGAAAGATGAGTGGCGGGAAATGACAGATAACAAGCTCTGTCTAGTCACGCCCACAATGCGGCCATGGTATATCTCCTTCCAGCGAAGCAGATGGCGCAACGTTCCCCTTACTCGTCTTCACACAGGCCACACCCGTGTGATGAATAGCTTGTTGACCCAGCGTCAAGACCCGCCAGTGCGTGGTACCGAGCAAGACGGTGCAGTGGTTAGCACACTGGACTCGAATTTGGTAGAGCGACGTTTCGAACGCGCGTCTAGCCATTCAGATTCAGGTTTCTCGTGATTTCCCTAAATCGCTCCTGGCGATTGACGGGATAGTTTCATTGAAAGGGTACGGCTGATTTCCCTCCCAATCCGTGACAAAACGATGCAAGTTGAACCCAATCTTTCTTCCCCCCTTCCTTCCTTCCTTCCTTCCTTCCTTCCTTCCTTCCTTCCTTTCTAATATGTGCTGCTTGTGCCATACCGATCACTGTGCGCCACATTTTATTATACTGTCCATTATTTTCTGACCAGAGGGCAGCAGCAGATTTGTCGACAGAGCTGCCTTCTATTTCAAGTTATGTTCAAACGAATGTGGTAATAGTTTTAATGTTTTGTGATTTGTCTTACTTATTTCCTCAAATTTTAGGGAGATGTTCTTAGTTTGTTGACAGGATGAATGGGTTAGCAAGGTTTTTTGTAAGTGGGCACCTAGTCACATTTTCCTGCGCATTTCTTCTAGCTCCTCTGTCGTTTCATTTCTGTTTTAATCACACGTTTACCTCCTTTCGGCTTCTCTCTGTTGTCTTAAGACATGTGTGCGTGATTGTGCCGGTCAACGTTAGTAGGGTGAGGGTGAAAACATGACTGTCAATTCACAGGTTTTCTCCTCACTATATGACAACAATTTTAGTATTTTTATCCACATTCGTTTCTCTTAATGTGTGTAAGGTCACACACACGCACACACACACACACACACACACACACACACACACACACACACACACACACACACACCACTCTTTAGTCCACCGCTCCTTACCATAATGTACGAAGTCGTACATGACAGAAAGCGGCTGACTGAAAGAACGTGCTATGGATGACGGAAGTTCATCTTAAATGTCCCTAATGTCCTGGGGCTACAAAATACACAGGCTGGAGTCTTTAGTGCGGTGACCAATGAACCTCTGCATCCACTCATGTTATGTACCTTTGTCTGACTCTCTCTGTTTCAAAGATCCAAAACTATGTCTCTGGATCAAACCCGAATATACAATCAGACTCACCGCGTGGCCAAGACCAGAACATGTAAAAGTACTTATCCAAAACCTGCATTAACTCGTGACCAGAGTCCAAATCTGTATCCCCAAATTCCCAGTCTTTTCACTATATTTTCCAAAAACAGTCTATATTGAAAACTCTCGGAAAGTTGAAACAACCTATCACAAATGTGCCAGATCTTCTATACGCCAATCTCATAATTCTGCATTCTTAGTACTGCCTCCCTCCAGAAGACGGGCAAATTTCGTTCCTCCAGTCCTACGCTTTTCCGTGACAGAACAGGCGCCTGCCGTTGCGTCTTTTGACGTGACTGTTGGCGTGCCAGTCTAAACGCTTGTCTCTGCTCGCCAGTTTGGGTTGGGTATGTATGCGACTCTAAAACAACGGCTATCCTGGCGAGATTGTGTTGGGCGTTCTGCCTTTGCCAGTCTATTTCAGCTGACACACACAGTGGTTACGGTTAGTACAAGCCACACCACAAGTTGGGAAACGGTGCGAAATTTCTAGTGGTTTACAGTCGAGTTGAGATTTTCACAAATGTTTTATTCGTATCTGACAGAAACTAGCAGTACGGCAATAAACTACCTTTTAAAACACGACGCTAACGCCAGTCAAAGTAATTTATAGCCATACAATAATTTTTAAAAATTTAAAGAACATTAGCAAACAGGCTACTAAAGTAAATACAGAACTTTGTTAATAAAGTACGGTGACGTAGTGAAGCTACCAACACCGCCATTAAAAAAATTAAACATGTCTCAGCAAACAGACGATTAATGGCAATAAAAGGAATTTAAAAACTTGGAGGAATTTAAAAAAAATTTTAAACAAAAGTGTCCTGGGATATCGTTAGAACATAACGGATATGACGGACACATGTAAGGCGGCCACAAATCACCCATTCAGGGATGCTCAGGCTAGACAGAATACTGACCAATTAAAATACGCCCGTAAACACAATTGCCACTCTCAGGCTGGTCCCTGCACTGACTTTTAGCCAGCGAAAACTTGTTACAAAATGGCTTAACTTGCTGACAGAATTAGAGCTAACCTCGTGCAAGGAAACATTACATCACACAGACCTGAATGAGCGACTACACGATCAACCAACAAGAAGCATGAATTTACTCATAACCCACGACAGAATAGCGAAACAATTAAACTGCCAAAACTACACCTTCCATCGGACAGTAACGAGAGGAGGAGGAAAGATCACTGTCTTCAATTACACCGGTGCCAGGGACAGGAATCCCGGTCGCCGGAGGCCACAAGGCAGAAGAGACGCTGGTTACACAAAATTATTACTTAATGATTAAACCTTCCACGAACTTAACTTGCAATTATGTTCGTACAGGCAGTACACGACCCCCGATGGCAAGGATCCACACATCCGACCGCGCACGCGTCGCCAGCGTACCCAACACGCCACGCTCACGCGACAACACGCTCTGTCACCGGAGTTCACGTCTTCTCTGCAACGTTGCCGGATAGTGACCGCTCCTTCATGTTAGGTGTCCCCTTATAAACTCCAGTGTTGAAACGGAGGATTTAAAGAAGCTTGTTAACGTCCCACCAAGGCGAAATGAACAGCAACTACTCGTGGGGCGATTCTGTATACAACCAACACGCCGGGAGCTCTTCCGTCAACTCGACCCGCTCGTTACACACAACCGACATACATCACGTGGCGACTCGGTACAACCGACCACGCCTGCTTCGCGCTGGAGAGCCACACTGCCCTCCCGTGTCCACCACACACTCTGCACGCCACGCCCCTACTTCCGCGCCACCACACTAGGTTACAACCGGTCAAAGATCTCACTTCCTCCATAGCAGTTTCCCGGAAGCAAAAAGGCAGATATCGATAGCAGAGGGAATAGACAGCCAAGCAGCCACTTAATGACAGACAACATATCAAACAAACATGTCAGGGGAAGGAAAGGAATACCAATGCAATCTAATCACAAGGTGCAGCACGAGTCGATACACGGTTCATCAGCCATTGTGGGGAAATTATTCATGATCCAAACAGATACGGGTTTCGCAGGAAGGACCACCAGAAAATAATGGTTGATACTTCCAGAATCTGAAGACTCTCCTCGACAGAGAACAATTATCCAGATGCTCGTCATGGCGAGTCGGGTAAAGAAGTTGAAAGAAACTTCACCGCAAGCCTGTGGGGCAATATACTGTGGCCCGGCGACAGCACGTCTCTGCCTGTGGCCAGGGACCCCTGCTGCTCAGGCTGTCTCTGCCATCATGCGTTCTTGTGCGTGACCGAGGCTCCCAGGCTCAGTCGCTTTACCTGCGTCCACGTCCCTTCCTTGTTCTCTAAACTGACACCAATAAAGCGGCTCTTTTTGACATCTATGCTCGGGAAGCTACCCTTCGCCCAGCTGCAGCCATAACTGCCCAGCAAAATAAAACCTTAGTCCCATCACCTCAAAATTACTTCATGCAGTTATCTACCAATGAACTCAGTACACAACCACAGTCAATCTTCTTTAATAGACAGTGTCACTCTAACTCCGTACAAGTACGCTAATTGCATTTCTGTACATGAACTGAATAAATAAAGTGAACGAAACGCGAGTCCAGAGGTCTTACCGCCTTTCATTAACACTGAATCAACTCTCTTGTTGATCTTTGTAGGTTAGTTTTAATAATTGTAATCGTAGTTACGTAGACATCAGTGTGGGTGAGATTGGTTTTTTAGTGATTTAATTATTCCAAAAGTTACTTGGTGTGAAATCTGCTCCCTGCCGTTGCTCTGCGACCGCTCGGCCTATTCTTCTCGCTTTTCCGCACACACACACACACACACACACACACATACACAGTCCGTATAGCATGACCATCTGTCACATGTGGAGTACATAACCTATAGTTTCTTCCGGACCACATAGGTACACCAGCATGTGCAGTTAGATAAGATATAAAAAAAAACTCTGCGTGCAGTATAGCACAAATCACACACTTTTTATCTGCTACTATCACTGTTATTATTATTTGATAGTTGACCACTCACGACTACACGACGACTACATTTTGCCCTGTTTGTCTGGTGTTTCTTCTGTTTCCATTACTCATGTACACGGTCGCTACGCTGTTGATTTTGTCTTTCTGTTCTTCGTAGCCGTTCTTTTTACTTGAAATCCTTCCAGACTTTGTATTTTGGTTTGAAGCATTTTGCCTACTAACACGAGGTCTGCAGAATGTTGGCTGTAGCAAGGTCCTTCCGAGTTTCTTTAACTCACATCATAGTTGCCTTCCTTTTCCAGGGGTCATTAAATAATGGTTTGGATAGTCTAGGAAATGTAATAGGACCGTTGTTGTTTACAAAGCATGTAAATGATCTTGTAGAAAACGTCGGAGGCTCTTTAAGGCTGTTCACAGATCTTTAACGAAGTAGCAACACCACAAGATGAAATCGATTTGCAGAATGAAAAACTGCTGGAAACAGTATCTACCATAAAACATCTGTGGATAACTGTCCATGGCGACCTCAAGTGGAATGACGACATAAAACGCCCTCAGAGCCGGAGACTAATAAGTGCCGTCAGTCCCCTGTTACCGTGATCTCTGGACACGCTTCAGCAACAGCTGCCAGTGCGGCATCGGGACATTGTGTGTCACAGGGGACGGGGACCTTGGTTTGACAGCCCAGATCGCGAGGATAGCAAAATCCTCTATAGACAACTCTTCTGTCCCAAGGTGTACTGCACGGAGATAGGACGCAGGGCTATTAAGGGGTAGCAGTCTTAATGGGCAACCTCTGAGGAACCTGCCTCGTCTTAGGTGTATGAGGCTTACGTAGGCTGTATCTAGCTGGACTTTTATTTCCCCAGATGCTCATGGGACAGAGATGGAACTTCGAAATCTTCCTCTCCTCCTCCAAGCAGAATGAGTGGACCTCTGGTAGATACCAACACAGGCTGTAATGTTTCCTGGCACTGGGCAGCACTTGTACCGTCGCAGAGCTGCACGCCTCATCTGGATAACTGTATGGCACTTGTCTGTCCACCGAGGGACAGGTGACCTCGTAGGATAACGAGAGGCCTTTGCGTGGTAGAAGACAGTGGCATGGTGGATTACTCATTTGACGTGGTCCACCCACTCCATATTGCTGCTGTGGCGTTCAAACACAGCTAGTTGGCTGAACGGCATCCATTTGGCACTGATGACCATCCATCTTGCTTATGTCCTTTCAGGGAAAGCTCCATCCAGTTGGTGAATGTGGAGTGGGAAGTGAACACTGGAATGAAGGTCATCAGTGACTCTCCACTGAGCAGTGTCTGCAAGGGCTAGGGAGCAGAAGGAGACTTCTATGGCTTATAATGACCCAGTAACAACACGGAAATGAGTGGGAGTATCTGTGTTGTGGATACATAACTTGTGAGATATTATAAGGCTCTCCAAAACTCGAACCCCAAGAGCCAGTAGATGTTGATCCCACAGTTCATTACGGACATTGAGGTCTCCCAGTAGAAAAAAGGTTCAGGGGAGTTTTCCCGTAAGATCCATTAGAGAAGAACCATTACAGCCTCAGAGTCAGTCCCGGCGCACAGAGGTAAATATAGCGAGCATATATGAACTTCAACTGCAACTGCTTGCAGGTCAGTAACTAGGGAGAGAGCGGAGAGGTGCTGCATGTTATCGACAAACAAGTCGACCTCTCCTTTGGCCGTTGCCCCAGACGGGTCATGCTTGCAATACAGTATACAGCCACAGAGTACATGGGCACCACACATTTTGTAGTGAATTTCCTGCAAAAACAAGCACAGGAGACGTTCGCACGCAAACGTTTTCTCTTCCTTCCCATGTGTCCTGAACCTATTAATGTTCCGTTGTAGTATGGTAGCCGTCTGTCATGGGGGTTGCACTTTCTCCCTGTTTTTCTACTGTTGACATGAGCCTGTAGTGGATGGAGTCTCAGCGTTGGGGCGAGTTATGTGACCCAGGCTGACATCAACGATGACATACGTTATAGAGAGATTAGTAGACATTATTAGACTGCTTAACTTTGGTAGAGCAGGAAATTCCGCAGCATTGGCAACCACGCACGTCTCCTCTTTTAAAGAGATATGGGTTTTGAAGTAACTGCCGTAGCACAAGTGTATTGACGAACGCACGTACTAGTGCTGACACTAACAATCTCAGTTTATGTGGCAGTAACAGACTTTTTAACTGGCTGTTTAAGAACAGACGCAAAGGTAGCAAACTTCACGGGTTGCACTGCCTTATAGATCCATTTGGCCTCTTCATACGAGATGTGATAGTTGTTTTGATCTCCAGTATTTTCCTTTCTTCAAGAAAGACTCTACAGTACCTATTGTAGACAGGGAGACCTTCAGAGCAGTTAACATGCTTCGGAAGAGATGAATAACCACCTCCTTCATGGGCGACCTTACCACATTCGCATCTAGTGGATTCTCCTTTACATCCTAACAAGGGAACCTCCCCATCGCACCCCCTTGAGATTTAGTTATAAGGTGGCACAGTGGATAGGCCTTGAAAAACTGTACACAGATTAATCGAGAAAACAGGAAGAAATTGTGTGGAAGTATGAAAAAAATAAGCAAAATATACAAACTGAGTAGTCCATGTGCAAGATATGCAATATAAATGTTGATATTGGCTCAGGAACGCCGTGGTCCCGTGGTTAGCGTGAGCAGCTGCGGTATGAGACGTCCTTGGATCAAGTCTTCCCTGCAGGGAAAATTTTAATTTTTTATTTTCAGACAATTATCAAAGTTCAGGCACTTACACAAAATCAACTTTGCTCTCCAAAATTCCAGGACATGTTCAGATTTGCTTGGACATATGCAGGTTTGACGGTCTACACGCGGAAAAAATTGAAAACGTTAAAAACATATGTTTTGACAGAGCACAAGGAAAACTGTGCGACTGTGAAACTGTTGCATTCATGTGTTGCAGTTTATGTGACAGACTCTTATGTTTTCATCACTTTTTTGGGAGTGATTATCACATCCACAAGAAAACCTAAATCGGGCAAGGTAGAAGAATCTTTTTGCCCGTTCGCCAAGTGTACAAGTTAGGTGGGTCGACAACATATTCTTGTCATGTGACGCACATGCCGTCACCAGTGTCGTATAGAATATATCAGACGTGTTTTCCTGTGGAGGAATCGGTTGACCTATGACCTTGCGATCAAATGTTTTCGGTTACCATTGGAGAGCCACGTTCTTTCGTCTACTCATCGCACGGTTTTGCGGTGCGGTCGCAAAACACAGACACTAAACTTATTACAGTGAACAGAGACGTCAATGAACGAACGGACAGATCATGACTTTGCGAAAATAAAAAAATTAAACTTTTCACTCGAGGGAAGACTTGAACCAAGGACCCCTCGTTCCGCAACTGCTCACGCTAACCACGGGACCACGGCGCTCCTGAGCTCACCATGTCCTTAATGTTGCTTATCTTGCATATGGGCTACTCAGTTTGTATATTTTGCTTATTTTTTCATAGTTCCACACAACTTCTTCCTGTTTTCTCGATTGATCTGCGTTAAGTTTTTCGAGGCCTATCCACTGTGCCAGCTTATAACTAAATCTGAGGGGGGTGCGATAGGTAGGTTCCCTTGTAAGAATGTGTGCTCAAGCTGCTGTCATGCAAAACAGCGCATAAGGTTGAGGCTATGTGGCTGCATGGTGAAGTGAAGGAAACCTGTCTTAGCGTGCTCTGGAAGTTGCGTGCTGCTGAAATTCTGTATAATCGAGTCGGATTTCACTGTCCACTTATGAACTATTCCTTCCAGGCACACTAAACTTTAAGTTTTTTCTTGGCAATGTCCACCAGATTCCTGTACATCACATCGCCTTTTTGTGATTCAATGTGGTGTGGAGCTGAGTTTCAATGATGTATTCCCCAAGGCAGAGTCGTTGGCCGCTGGGAATGAGAAGATTCGAGCAACAGAGTCTCACTGCATAACTCCTAGGCTGATTTTAATGCCCCACGATGCACTCTAAACTCTTTTGAATTTAAAAAGAGGAGAGTTTCTCAAAGGTTACCTCTCTTCTTCTAAGTGTCAAAAACACATTCTGAGTTGCAGCATGCATTCTGTTACTTAATCGCACTACTCTTAACAACTCCAGACGCTAGATGGCTCACCACTGAAGCAACTGATGTTGGTATCTACCTGCCACTCACCCATTCTGCTGTCCGGCCCCGGTAGCTGAGTGGTCAGCGTGACGGAATGTCAATCCTAAGGTCCCGGGTTCGATTCCCGGCTGGGTCGGAGATTTTCTCCACTCAGGGACTGGGTGCTGTGTTGTCCTAATCGTCATCATTTCATCCCCATCGACGAGCAGGTCGCCGAAGTGGCGTCAACTTGAAAGACCTGCACCAGGCGAACGGTCTACCTGACGGGAGGCCCCAGCCACACGACATTTCATTTCACCCATTCTGCTGGAAAGGTTCCATCCCAGTCGCACGAGCAGCTAAGAAAATAAGAGTCCACCTAAACAAAGCTCCATGTGTCTATAGAAACCTTATACAACTGAAGTGAGGTAGGTTGCCTACAGATTTCCCACTAACTACTGCTCAACAACCATGCATCTCTCCCCTCAGCATTTGTTTCCTGGGAACAGGCTTGGCAACCCCTGGGTTACTGAGATGGGGATTGGTAACAGTCGCCAATTCTCTTACCCTGTAACCTGAGGGCATGCTTCAGCGACCACAGTGTAACATGGCGATGGAATGTTGTGTGTCACAGGAAATGAGGATTTCGACTTAAACTCCCCGATGGTAAAACCACTATAAAAATGCTTCAATCTCAAGGTGTGTTGTGTGCTGATTAGATGCTTGACTGTTAATGAGGAACAGTCGCTAGTGGGCAATCTCTGGGGAACTTGCAACATCTCAATTGTATAAGGCTTACACAGGCTCTGAGTGGGTGAATTTTTTTCCTGGCTGCTCGTGGGGACACCGTGAAGAGTGTGGTTAGTCCACCTGGTTCATCTCTGACTGTGAACGACAGTAATCATAGTAACAGGCCACATCCTGTGGTAGTTAAAGTTTTTGTTTTCGTTCTGATGCACGATTCTTTAGAGAAATTGTTGCTATTTTATATAAATAAAGCATTCGAGGGGCTTGGAGGGCAACTCAAATCCATCAAGAGGCTACAGAATGGCACGCTCGTGCTGGAGACTGTGAAGGCTCCTCCAATTCAGAAGTTGTTGAATGCCAAGCTACTTGGAGAATATACTATCAACAATGAGCGGTATTCTCGGTAAAATAGCGTTAAAGATGATGTGATATGGTGAGACATGATGTATATGGATACAAATGAACTGCAACAGAAATGGTGAGCTCGAAAAGCAAGCATCATTTATTCTGACATTCAATCCTATGTCTCCAGAGATTATTGCTACAGGATTTATCCGCCTTAAGATTATACCTTCTGCCTTAAATCGAATACAGTGCTCAGTTGCCAACGTTTTGGTCACATCACTATGGGTTGTAGTGGTTGGGCTACATGTCGATAATGTGGCAGCACAGCACGCAAACAAGGTTTTCAATGCACTGTCCCACCACGTGTGTTAATTACTCCCAGCACACATGGTTTGGAGCAGGCACTGTCCTATCTTCTCTGAGAAAAAAAAAAGAAGATTCAGGGAATAAAAGTCACCCAATATGTTTCCTACTGTGACGTGAGGAAGGAGTTTAAGGCCACTCAGCCACCAAACTTTGTCAAGCCATTTCCCTCGGCATTGAAGAAGCCTGTCCAGAAGGTCCATGTTAGCACCCAGGCAGCGGCGATTGAGTAGGGCACATCTACTTACAACCGTAAATGCAGCTGCTATCCTGCGCCAGTGATTCTGCATCCCAGTCATCATGTAGCCGAGGTATTGAAATTCGCTGAACATAATATATATCAAATCCTGACGGCGGGTGTCGGAAGATATCCAGCAGAGTGTTTCTGTTACATCAGCCTTGCCACTGTCCCTAAATTTCGAGCTGGGGACGGAGGCCAAATGGCGAAAGCAATCTACTATGAAGCCGACTGGCAATGCCACCTCGATACCGTCTGATAGATCTGATGATGATCATACGACGGCCGGTATGGAGTTGACATTTGACAGACAGGACCAGCGTGTCCCTCAAATGATCCAAACACCGTTGGCTTCTTTCCACCGTGTCGGAACATGCAGGGGAAAGAGAGAGTGAAACGTCAACGTTAGAATGGCTTCCATATTGCAGCGGAACGTTAATGGTTTCAGGACAGGTGAAGGAACTTAAACTGCTGACACAGGAATGACCCCTGGGCTACTGTCAGTAGAAAACGCTTTTTAAAGCGTCTGATGCCCCTGTCCTAAAGGGCTGTACACTCTAGTGCAAGAATGAATTGACTGGGAAAAGTGATAACGGATGGATCCAATGTTTGTCAATAACAGGCACCACTCCTCTTTCCCTGGCTACTGACCTGCAAGCAGTTGCAGTGGATGTTAATGTATGACAGAGGATCACGGTTTGCTCGCTATATTTACCTCCATATGATGCAACTGAGACTGTAACAGATCTTATAAAACAACACCCCGACCCTTTCTCCTCTTGGGACACTTGAATGCCCATCACATATTGTGGGAATCGACCTCTGCTTGCCCTCGGGGTCCGATTTTGTATAGCCCCATGACATCTTACGAGCTGGGCATCCTCAATACGGATCCTCCCACTCGTTTCTATGCTGCTACTGGCTCATTTTCAGCCATCGACCTCTCGTTCTGCTCTCCACTCCTTGCAGACTGTGTTCAGTGGGTAGTTATTGAGGACCTTCATTCCAGTGCCAACTTCCCACTCCATATTCACCTAATGGATGGAGTTCTCACTGAAAGGATGCAGCAGTGACAAATCATCAGCAGAGCCAACTAGGCATTGTTCATTCAGCTGGCTGCGTTTGAGTGCTGTGACAACAGCCTGGAGTGGATGGACCACATCACAGAAGTAATCCACCATACTGCTGACGTCTCCATCCCAAAGTCCTCTCATCATCCAAGGAGGCCACATGTCCCTAGGTAGACTGATGAGTGCCCTTCAGTGATTAGGCTCAGGTGTGCAGCTGCCCAGCAGTTTAAGAGCAGCCTAACGGTGGAAAACCTCGAAGTCTTTCGATTAACGAGAGCAAAGGCTCGACAAATCATCTTGGGAGCAAGGAAAGATCGTGGTAGATGTTCCTGGACTCTGCAACCTTTCCACTTGCTCTAGTACAGTATGGGAAGCCAGCAGCAGGATTTCTGGTAACAATTTTTGAATCACGTGTATCACCGAGCAATATTTGGAGACATTACACAGACAGTGGCAGAGTATTTTGCACTGAGTTCTAATTTTTCCGACTATGTAGGCGGCCAATACATTAGCAGAAGAATGGGAAATGACACTGTTTGTCCTCCTCCATAATAAATTGAACAGTCGGCTGTTTAAACCTACACATGTGAATTCTTCCTTCCGGTTACCCACAAACGCTTTTAAGAAACTATTGCTCAATGCGAGAGGTAATTATTGACAAATAACTCGGAGAATATCGAGGAGGGTTCTGGAAAGGGCGCTCCTGCGCCGAGACAATCGTTAATTTGATGTCAGTCACCTGTCATAGACTACTCACTTCCAGTAAAATCGTGATGTCCTTGAGAGACTTCGAAAAGGCTTTTGAGTCGGCGGTCAGGGAGGTTCTCGACGGCGTCATCAGGGAATTCGGATTCAAGCACAGAAATGCAAACATAATCAAAGATAACAGGCACAACTTTCAAAACAAGGTTCGTGGGAGAACTGTACTGGCCAGCTGAAATTAAGGCAGGTGTGGGACTGCTACTGACCTTCTGTGTTATAATATTGACTGTGAGAATTTGGAAATCAGAACTTGAAAATAAAAGAAAAAGTTTGATCTACTTTGGGAAGTCATTGGAAGTAATTTGTGATACTTTCGGAAAGCATTTAAGGAAGGGACGATCCTGATGGAAAAAGGATTGCCTGCAGAACGTGGCCAAGAGTTTGATATAAACGACCAAATTCACGATGAAGGTCGAATCCGGCCCGAATTTCCTTGAAATTTTGATAGGCTAGAGTAGGAGGATAGAGAAATAGGCGACGCGGTACCAGTCTCTCTCTCTCTCTCTCTCTCTCTCTCTCTCTCTCTCTGTGTGTGTGTGTGTGTGTGTGTGTGTGTTTGGAGCTCATGGACACTCGCCAGCGAGGTTATCGGCGCAAGAAACGATTGTGGATAACATGACTAAAATTGTTGTCACGCAGCGAGGAAGAAACCGACGAAAGGACACTCACTCCTACTCTACTCGTGATGACCCACACAATGCCTCAGTCTCACCCGTCTTAAGATAGCAAAGAAATAGTAAAAATGCTAAAAATGCTATACTTGGGATAAAAACACAAGTAAAACGAAAGAGAAGCTAATATAACGGAATAGGGAAATGTGATTGGATGACCACTTACAAAAATTATGGGTGAGTTGGACACTCTGCCAAAAACACTAAAAACTTTTTCGTAAAATGTTAAGAAACCACGTTGGACACATCGCAAAACCTCAAAACTCTCTCTACAGTCATTTGAACGTTATTTAAGATAGAAGGCGAATCTGTCACCAAATATGCCGATGCCCTCTGATCTGAAAATAAAACGCAGTGTAATAAAATGTGGCACACAGTAACCTGTACACCATAAGCACCAAACATTGGTGGATCATCCACTGGAGCAAGAAACCACGCTTTGGATTATACAAAGACAAGCAAGGAGGGAAGGAGATATACAACGACCGAGTTGAGGGCTTCACCAGATGGAGCTTTACTGTCTGTCATTTCCGGCCACTCATCTTCCCATCGACACATGACTCTGTTGCTCTACACAGAGACGATAGCATACAGGGTAATGCCGCACTGAGCGAACTGAGGATCACGATATGTCTCCTTGATTGTTACATACGCCCTTTGGTTCCCACAATACCCATGTGCTCTGCACCCAGCAGGAGAGCCTCCCGTTCGCCACTGTTTGTAATTGGAGAAGGGAGTCCCGGATACCACGTGCTACACTATCAGCTGAATAAAAGTGTTGCAGAGATTGAAAGGCACCGAGGGAGTCGAAACAGACTAGGAATTCAGCAGGCATAGCACTCTGCTCCGGCGTCCCTCAAGATAGCGGATAGTTCGGCATTGAATACAGTGAACACTGGAGGCTCCGAATCTCAAGGAAAGGATCTGGGAAAACAACAGAGCAGCGAACCGAGTTAGACTCATCCATGACTGTAGCAAACATTGTAACTGTGGTGTCACTGCCAGACACCACACTTGCTAGGTGGTAGCTTAAATCGGCCGCGGTCCATTAGTACATGTCGGACCCGCGTGTCGCCACTGTGTGATCGCAGACCGAGCGCCACCACACGGCAGGTCTCGAGAGACGTACGAGAACTCGCCCCAGTTGTACGACGACGTTGCTAGCGACTACACGGACGAAGCCTTTGCTCTCATTTGCCGAGAGACAGTTAGAATAGCCTTCAGCTAAGTTAATGGCTACGACTTAGCAAGGCGCCAATTGTCACAGTGCATGTATCTTACGAGTCTCATTTGTATAGTCAAGAGAGATGTACCAAAGGAAGCATTAAAAGTTAAGTATATTCCAAAGCTACGTATTTTCTTTATTGCATTCATTAAGTCTCCTGTTCCAGACTTGACGCCAGTCGGCGTGTGTGTACGCGTGCCTTTCGGCTTCCTCCTCAGTGTGGCGTGACTAGCTTGTTACGCCACAACAGTAACCTCCCCATAAAAATATTACAAAAAATATATATATATGTCGGCTATTTCACTCATTACACATCGCGATGTACTGTTAACAGTTTTTCGCGACATTTTTCACAAATAAAAATTAAGCACAAATGAAACAAGGACAATGCAAAATGCAACAAACAAAATTACAACAAAGAGCAACAAATTGCCGATGATCTGTGAAGGAAAGAGTGACAAATTAGTAAATGCGTTGCGCCAGATGCAAACTACATTAAAGTAAATAAGAGCATATATATGACTACTTCTCAGAAGATTCACAAAGAAATACGATCCTGGCCGGATGTCGCCAAGTGTAACCTCCCCACAAAAATATTACAAAAAAATGAACCAAGTGTTACCTCCCCACAAAAATATTATAAAAAATATATGTACCTGATGGAACCTCCCCACGGAAATAATAATAAAAAATGAATTTTTAAATATTGTTACTTCTGGACAAAATTGGTTCCCATTTATCGTCTCCGTGCAGAAATGCATTCACATTTAATGTAACCACAAAATTCTTTTCTCATTTAATGTTAAGTTCTAAACAGAAAAATTGCTAAACACCAAAATAATAAAAAAATTCAGTAACCTGGTAAATTTTATGACGACAGCAGCGCTGCGCCACGGCCCTGTATTCTGAATAAAAAAAAAGCAAAAATTCTTACCTCAATAAAAACTGCAAATATATCTGCTCTTACATAAAAAATTTTCGGCACAGCTCCGTGCAATGCTGGCCTATGCTTTGTGATTCATGAAAGGAAAGATAATCCATTGAATAAAATCTTTAAATTGAAATGAATGCTTTCTTTAAAAAAAAATTACTTTATATTATAAAAATTTTTATTGGGGCATTTTTTAAAAGAAATTGAATGATAGTTGACATACATTATTAGATATGCGCAAGGCTGCTTCTTTATCTTCTACAATAATACTCATCCTCCAGAGTCCCGACCAGAGCAGACTGCACACAAGCGCAGACACGCGCCGACCACTGCCGACTACTGCCGACTACAGTCGACTACTGTCGACTACTGAAGACTACTGCACACTGATACCGACTAGCCACAAGCAACAACTAACTACATACTGCTCTCTGGTCAGAGACTCTCCTAAGTCTTGCCTGTTGCAAGCAGCGCATACATCGCATACCTCTTACAACATACTTTCGGTTCTCATTTAAAAAGTCGGAAAATTTCATATTAAAAGCAGAAACCAAAGTGCTGCACTAAACCTAAAATTACTCTTGGCCTCTACAGTAACCAGGACAATAGTCTATTAAAGCACCGGATTTGAGAGCGTACATTCCCCACACGATAGGAGTCCAACAAACACTTTGTACGGAACTCAAATGGCCTTGTTGCCCACGAGCGATTGGTAGAGAGACGTTCCACAGCCAGACGAGCAACGCTATGATATGCTGGGGAAGTGGAGTTGCGAGGAACTAACTCGCCCGACGCATCGTGATAAGCTGCCACCGGATGGTAAGTGGCTGTTCTCCAGCCTCAGTGCACACACGTGGTGTGGGGCTGGTCCTGTAACGGCCCGTGATCAGCCTCATCTCCTCATGGTGTACGGCGTCAATGATCTTCACGTATGACGGCTTCACTGGCCCCGTACACTACGCACCCATAGTCCGGCGATCGCATGAAAGTCCTGTAAAACTGGAGCATATGCACACTGTCTACTCCCCAAGAAAAGTGGCTAGGACACTGCGAAATGTTCAGTGCCTTTCGTGATCTTGCCTGCAGGTCCTTCAAGTTCGATAATCAAGACACTCTGGAGACAAAACTGAGGCCCTAAAATCGCGCAGATTATTTAAAAGGGGGGAATGGTGTTCCATATATTGATTTCACGTAAATGAAAAATACGGCGAGGAAGACTGAAACGAACACATGAAACGTCCCCTTTGAACAATAGTACACTACTGTGCTTAACCTGACACACAATATTTTTAGCGCAACGCAATCTGACTTTCAATAATCTCTACAAGAGAATGGCCCTGACTAACATTAACCTGTACTTTTCACAAATCACTTACCTCACAAAAATCTTGGTTACTCCCACTACTGCAATACAGCAAGCGCCACTACTGCCAGCTAAATAAAAGCTTCAAACTATGGAAGGCACTAACTACTGATAGGGATAGTTGGCAAATGAAAGATATTAATAGAGAACAAACACTGTATTTACCTCAATAGTCATAATGTATATAGCAGTTCATGACAAATTACAAAACTCCGCCATCTCTCTCTCCACATCCAGCACTGCTGGCGGCTCACCTCCAACTGCGCAACGCTACGCGCTGTTCACAGCCAGCTGCCTAACACTACAATGGCGAGTATTACAACAATGAAAAGCAGCCACAGACTGCACACAGCACAGCCAGTGATTTTCATACAGAGGTGGCGTTACCAATAAAAAAACCTAAACTGCCTACTTACATAGCCCCCATGCTCCCCACAAAAAATTTTACAAATTGGGTTGGGCAGTGGCCAATACAGATTTGAAAAAATTTTTCATAATTACAATAACAAAGAAATCCAATGCACACACTTATTGATACAATGTTGGTCAAAAGCTAAAATTATCTCACAGTCCATAAAGACAGTCCTGATCATTCATCACATTGCAGTGTTTTTCTCAAAGTCTGAGCAGTAAAAGACAATGCACACAGACGTAGTGGATTTCCATGCAGTCTTGAGGAAGTAGTGTTGTCCTTCCAACGGAAAGACAGTGCTGACTCGATATGCAGACAGGTAATGGGCCACAATAGAGCAAACCCACAACAGAGTCAGTCGAAATTTTGAAGAGTATTGGTAGGTAGGTCATCACAGAGCAGACCCACTGTAGTCCTGGTAGAGATTACGGTATTGGTGAGCCACCAGAGGTGCAGACCCACTGCAGTCCTTGTAGAAATAATGGTACTGGTGAGTCAGCAAAGACGCAGACCCACTGTAGTCCTTGTAGAGACGGCCAGCAGCCATCTGTTGCAATTGTGCATACTCGCCTTTGTAGTGTTAGGCAGCTGGCTGTGAACAGCGCGTAGCGTTGGCAGTTGGAGGTGAGCCGCCAGCAGTGGTGGATGTGGGGAGAGAGATGGCGGAGTTTTGTAATTTGTCATGAACTGCTTGCAGCAAACTCCACCAGACTCTTTACTGTAAGTTGCAACTGGCGAGTTGCTCTTGCAAAACTGGAGGAGGAAAAGAAAACTGAAAAATCGTCAACAAATAAGGAACACTGTGTAGGACTCTCTACCACAGCCGTGATACTGTTGATTACTCTGTCAAAGACTGTGACACTTAAAAAACTGCCCTAAGGAACACCACGCTCCTGCTCGAAAATATTCGACAGCACGTTAGCAACTCCGTACAGAAAATAGCGCTTCGATAAAAAGGACCGAATAAAAATAGGGAGATGGTCACGGAAGCCTCTTCGGCGGAGCCATCCGAGAACTGTGCGCCTCCAGGTAGTGTCATACGCCTTACTGATATAAAAAAAATATACGTATGCAATGCTGTTTACGTAGAAACGCCTGTTGAATAACCGTCTCTTGTAGGGTCAGGTTGTCAACAGTGAATAGAAATCTCCCGAATCCACACTATGACTGACATATGAGCTGCTTGGTCTCTAATATCGAAACCAGACGAGGGCTTGTCTGGTTTCTAAAAGTTCTCGGTCTAAGAACAGAATACTTGCTGGCAGGCAAAAAGTGATTTTAGTATTAAAAAGGAAAGAGGGGAGATCAAGAAAGTTTGGCTTTCTGCATTCAAAAAGGGTTAGGAGCTATTGCAGTAAGTTTAAAATCAGCTAAGCAGTCGGGTATACGGCGCTGTTGATGGAATCATCTACTTCCTAACAAGTTAAGAATCTCAATGCCTTGTGGAATATGCCATCGGAACTGAACTGCACACCACCTTGAAGGTATTGTGACATGCAGCGTTCTGTTGGAATTTCTCAAGGAGGAGTTTAAGGACGAGTGATCTCCAGGAGGAATAGTTGACACGCAAAATATCAAGAAGAGGGTGGATGAGGATCCTGTAAAGTTCGACTCCTTCATATTGGCGTTTAATAGCATGAAACTTCCTGAGCATGTTTAGGCTGCTTTCCTACGCCTAAGTGTGCGGCCTTATGTGTCCAATCCAATGTGATATTTCAAATCCCGGTGTTTTGCTCATAGCGCTCTTGTCACGGAGAAGCTACTTGTGGAAAATACGGTAAGGCCGTCCACGAAGGTGTCTCTTCTTTGTCTCCACTGAAGTGTGTGAATTGCTCTGGAGCCCACCGTGTTTGGTTGGGAGTGCACCGTGTATGTAGAAGAACAGAAGATATAAGAACTTAAGACTACGAAGCACATCCCATATGGCGAGGCAAAAAGGATGTATAAAAACATGCTCCCCCCAATGTTTGCTACCTTTTTTGCTTCGGTCCTTAATCAGCTGGTTAAGAAAGCCAGCGCTGCTACCCAAACGGATTTTGCTAGTGTCACCTCTAATACCTGCGTTTGTCAATATACTTGTGTCGCTGCAGTTACTACGACGCCTGTATCTCCCCACAGAACTTCAAAAAGGCGTGGTTGCAGACATTGCGGAGCAGTCCGCCCCTAGAAAGATTCAGTTTCCGACGGCGTCCACTGCTGCCACAACTACAGCCACAGTTGTGGCCCCTAAGCCTACCCAGGGCTAAAAATCAATCGCAAAGCGTCCACCACTGATGGAACCGGGAAGCAAACAGTCAGTCGATGTCGATATCAGCCTCTATGACGTTTCTCCGATTTCGTCTATAGAGGCGTTGGATCTTGATGTCGGACGGGAAATCATCTTGCCCGAAGACTGACCCTTCTACCATTGTGGGCTTCCGTCTCCAACAGAAAGAGAGAATGAAACTGCTACCCTCGTAACAGACGGCTTCCGTTAGGCAGTGGAACATGAATGACTCTAGGATACATGTGGAGGAAACGAGACTGATAGCACAGGAACGCCCCCTGCGCTTCTGTCTGCAGAAAGCCCATTTTAAAATGTCTGATGCCCTTGCCCTGCTGGGCTGTACACTCTATTGCAAGGATCACTTGACTGGGGAAAGGGCAAGTGGAGGGTTCACTTTGTTTGTCAATAACATGTACCACTCCTCTGCTCTCTCCATAGCTTCCGATCTGCAAGCAGTTACCAGTGAAATTCATGTGTGTCAGTGGATCACTGTTTTCTTACTGCATCTACCTCTGCAAGATGCAATTGACTTCAGAGCTCTCAAAGATCTTATGAAACAAATCCCCCAAAATTTGTCCTACTGGAAGTCTTCAGTACCAATCATGTCTTGTGGAGGTCCACCTCTACTTGTCTACGGGGTCAGGTTTTAGAGAGCTTCGTGACGGCTCAAAAGGCGTGCACCCTCAACACAGGTACTCACACTCATTTCTGTTGTGATACAGGGTCATTACAGAAATCGCCCTCTCTTTCTTCTATGCAGCCCTCGCCGACTCTGTCCAGTGGGAACTCACTGGCAACCTTCATTTCAGCGAATACTTCCCACTCCGCATTCACCTACTGGATGGAGAACTACCTGAAGAGAAGCCACCAAAATGGATGATCAGCAGGGCTAACTGGACACTGTCCAGCCAGCTGGCTATGTCTGAACACCGCGACAATGTCCAGGAATGGGCTGACCACAGTATACGAGTGATCCAACAGGTTGCTGGCTAATCCATTGCAAAGTCCTCACGTCATTTTAGGATACAACCTACATTTTGTTGGACAACCAGGTCATGCGTGCAGATTTTCGAAGGTTTAAGTACTACCCAACAGCAGAGAAACTCACAGCATTTCAGGACGCGAGATCCACGGCTTGATCCATTGTTAAGGAGAGTCAGAAAACATCATGGCAAGCGTTGCTCGATTCCATCAACTGCTCCACTTGTTCAGCAAAAGTACAAGATGCCATTAGGAGGATTTCCGGTATACACAGTCATTTATCAACAGCAGTGGTGCTGAAGGAGGGGTGTCTTCAGCCAACATCCAGATACGTTGCACAGACGCTAGCATAGCACTTTGCAGAAACTAACGCCAATGTCAGCCAGTATCCGGCGTTTCACCACTACAGTCAACTGTAGAGAGGGGCGAGTTGGGCTTCAGTTCAATAATTCCGAGTCTTACAACTAACCTTTTTCTGCGTGGGAGCTGGAACGGGCACTGTCTGAGACTCGTGACACTGCTCCTGTTCATGAACAATTCCGATATTACATGCTTTAACATTTGGCAGAAGTACCAAAGGAATGATGCTCGAATGTTTTAATTTGGTATGGAAGACAGGTAACTTCCCCAACTCGTGGAGAGAGGCTTCTGATAACTCTCCTCAAACCAGGAAAGGACTGCACACACCCCAGTAGTTACCGAAGGATCACATTAATGAGCTCTGTAGGAAAGACCTTAGTGAATGGTTATCCGTCATCTGGTTGTTGGAGACCAGGCAACTGCTTAGTTGCTCTCAGTGTGGATTCCGAGATTTCGGTCAAGAACCTGGTGCTGCTAGAGGTAGTTATACAGCAGACTTTCCTACGTAAAGATCACTGTATCAGCACAGTCTTCGATATCAGTAAAGACGTCGAGACACAGTATTCTCACAGAACTTCATGAATTGTGCTTTTGCGGCCCCCTCCCTATCTTCATACTGCTTCTCCTGTCTCATCGGTGTTTTAGGTACTGAGTTGGTGACACGTTGTAAGATCGGTTTGAGCAGGAGAAATGTGTCCTTCAGGGCAGTAGTTTAAGTGTTACTCTCCGGTCCATAGCCATCACGTCTATGGTAAGGAGTCCTGTACAGTGCTCCTTATTTCAGGACGATTTTGCTGCTCCTCCTCCAGTGTTGCGACAGTGACTCGTCAGTTGCAACTTACAGTGCAAGGGATGGAGGATTGTACTGGAAAGACGCGTTTTCAATTTTCTGCAGATAATTTTTTGTGTGTTCATTTTAATCGTTCTTGTCGTATCTTTAATTTATCTGACTTGTATATGAGGAATATCATTCAACTTTTTAAAGACTCAGTGAGGTTTCTAGGCATTATTTTTGACTCAATACTGTCGTGGCTTGCACCTCTGAGAGACTTCAGTCTCAGAATCTAGAAGGCACTGAATATCTTAAGGGGGGGATGTAACGGAAAATGTAATCATTAATTTAAAAAAATCATTACAGCCATATTTATTCATGTATTTTAATTTTTAACATTTTTATTGTCGTTTTTATAAAATGTTTTAACTCAAATTGTAATCATGCAATTAATCAGAAAATTATATCGTAGTGTCCTGTGATATTTATAAGACCACTGAACTAGAGGTATTCATTAACAGAGTAGTAATTTTGCGCATCCAAAATTAACTTTTTTTCCTACATACAGTCACCTAAAAATCAGAATGTAATTGCAGGATCTCATGTGTTTTAGTTCCAGGGAGACAGCAAAACGTTGCCAACAGTTCCTGAAAATTTCATAGCATTAGTGCATATAATTTTTGAGAAAAGGCTTCTATAACGTAAAAAATGTAAAACAGAGAAAATGAGGTTCAAAGATTTTCTTTTATACTTCCACATATAATAAGCTCACCTCAATTTTAAAATCCTCCATACTGATACTCCTCATCCTCCAGTTCTCTCTTCTCTCCTCTTCGAATCTGCATGGCCTTTATTTGCAGGTAAGACACCGATCTGTTAGCTTTCTTGACCCTGCTCTCGTCGATGGTGTAAAATGCGTTGTTGTAAACACACCATGATCTATACCAACTCCCCTCAGAACTTCAATTCTGCCGTTCTTTCCGTTATTGTAACATAAAACTGCCTCTTTGACACCTATTTTGAGTACTGCAAGTCCACAGAATGTTCGTTTTGAACATCTAACCCAAATTAAACTATTGAGACTTTCATTTGCATCTGTGTCTTTCCGTGAAGACACTTCCTCAATAAATCAGTGTTTGCAAGAAACCTGAATTTGGGTTTAATAGTATTCGTAACAGGTTCTGGTAATGAGTGTTTATGTGAATACTTCTCATTTCTGCTGTTAAACTTACACCAATCATCTTTCGGACACAGATTAAGCCTTGGTGTTTTGTCAGTGGATAGTTTGTGGAAAAAAATTTCCCACACACAACGCCTCATTACCTCTAAATTATGCGTGTTTTTCCTGATAGCTCTGCCATAAAATGACTGAAGAGAATCAGTTTCTTTCAGAGTAAGCCTGCCTTTTCCTCCTAGTGGTTTTCCATCCTCAAGTACTTCACCTTTCTTCTCTTTCAGCAAGCGACGAAGCCTACCACCAAGCCTCTTTTGGATGTGGCCAACACATTCCAACTTTTCTATTGTTGTATTGTACGGATTTTTATCTGTTACAGCTTTGAACGAAGAGGAGTCCCCATCACCAAGCTATTTATTATACTAAAACCATACTGGTCCTCAGATCTGGAGAACATTCTCACGACTGCAACAGCCTCCACGCCCCACTTGAGCCACTATAATTTTTAGAGCATGCTACTGTTTGCTTTTCTTGCCACAGTTTCTGACTGTCTTCATTGTTGGAGATTTTGCTTGTTGTAGACTAGCGGCAGTATTTAGACATAATTTCTACATCTAAAACTTTATCTCTCCATACAAAGATGTGTGATCCCTTTTCATCCAGGTCCCATGTACAGACACACACAGGTCAGTAACATTTGTAGAAGATTCACTGTCATGAATATCTACCACAGGATCTGTTTCTTTTTGAATTATTTCCACCAATTCCTCCACAGCTTTCTTCATAGAAACCTCGCACAAGGTGGAGGCATAGTCAGAAAACCACACAATAAATTACCTCCCTCTCAGCCCTGTCGAAGGCATCTCAGAGCATATGCCAACCTCAAATTGCTTTCATTGGTACTAGTTTCAGTTTTTTTGGAGGTGGAAAATGAAAATTCATAGTCACACGAATTAAAAATTAATTTAAAATTCCAAGCCATTCCCACTCTTCTAGGCGCTTCTGTCTCGAACCGCGCGACCGCTACGGTCGCAAGTTCGATTCCTGCCTTGGGCATGGATGTGTGTGATGTTCTTAGGTTAGTTAGGTTTAAGTAGTTCTAAGTTATAGGAGACTGATGACCTCAGATGTTAAGTTCCATAGTGCTCAGAGCCATTTGAACCATTTGAACCCTCCCTTCTTTCTTGAACAACAATCATGCATTCCGTATTTTTTCAGCTAACACATTAACATGAAAATTTTATAGCCTGGCTGAGAAGCTCTAAATCAATAAGTCTGAATCAAGTGGAATCCATATCAACGTCACTGACGCACCTGTACAATTCTCCTGTCCCAAGATTCGATGCTGAAGCTGAGAGCTTATGTTTTTCGTTTCGAGCTGCTTCCTCTTCTTTGTAGGTAAACCGATTTCCATGAAACCTCCGATTCCCAAACACAGTTTTTCCACCACCCATTATGCATAACTCTTGACTTCCACGTAAAGGTTTGCGACTTCAACATCCCACCTACTGATACGTGTTATGATTGTCAAAACGTAAATAAACCACATGCGAGAAAGTTTCCAGGCAAAGATGTAGATATCAGCCAGAGATATAAGTGTCAGCAAAAGATATCGAAGAAAATGGCCTTCAGACTGACAAATTTCGTTGAAGCAAGCAGTTTCCCAAATGTCGGGAAAGGTGGGAGTGACCACCAGTGCAGAGAGAACCATTCTAACAATTTAAAGGCATTTCTAAAGCTGCTATCAAGATAAAATTCCCGCACAACATAGAATAAATTGTGTATGGCTCAAATGGCTCTGAGCACTATGGGACTTAACTTCTGAGGTCATCAGTCCCCTAGAACTTAGAACTACTTAAACCTAACTAACCTAAGGACATGACACACATCCATGCCCGAGGCAGGATTCGAACCTGCGACCGTAGCGGTCGCGCGGTTCCAGACTGAAGCGCCCAGAACCGCTCGGCCACACCGGCCGGCTAAATTGTGTAGATCAAGAAGATAATATTTTTGAAAAATAGATTTTTTGGACCAATATTCATTACATCCCTACTTACAGTGCCTTAAACACAGGTCTTGGGGAGCAGACAGGCTGCGGCTGCTCCAGTTTTGTAGAGCTTTTGTATGTTCATGTCTGGACTATGGGTGCACATTCTACAGGTGAGCGAGGCCTTCGTTCCTGAAGATTATTCATGCCGTCCACCATGAGGGGATTTGACTGGCCTCGGGTGCTTACAAGACGAGCCCCACAACCAGCCTCTGCAATGAGTCTGGAGAGCCACCACTCACCATCCGGTGGCTGCTTCTCGTGGTGCGTGAGGCTTGTTAGTTCCTCACAGCTCCGACCTCAGCTGCATGCCATACTGTTGCGCGTCCATCTCTGTAACGCCTTATCTACAATGATCCATGTGAACAAGGTCGTCTGGGATCCGCGTGGGGTATGTGCTAGATTCATTTAGTATGGAGCACGCACAATCCCAAACCCACTCTTTTAACTGCTTGCCGTAGTGCTTACTGCAGACGCCAGAGTAATTTTAGATCCAGCGCAGAACAGGAGAGATTGTAGTTCTGCACATGTTTATGACATTTTAACTGAGCACCTCAGCTCTACAGCTGTCTTTACGGATGGGTCTAAAGAGGGGGACTCCTTTGGTTGCTCTGTCGTTTCCTCCGATCGTGTCCTGAAGGTCCGACTGCCGCGAGACTTTACTTTCTTGGCTCTGAGCACTATGGGACTTAACATCTTAGGTCATCAGTCCTCTAGAACTTAGAACTACTTAAACCTAACTAACCTAAGGACATCAAACACATCCATGCCCGAGGCAGGATTCGAACCTGCGAACGTAGCAGTCGCGCGGTTCCGGACTGCAGCGTCTAGAACCGCACGGCCACCGCGGCCGGCCTTACTTTCTTCGACGCGGAATTATACGCCATCGTGTTAGCACTGGAGCAGACGAGATGTGCTTTTAGTGCTAAACTGCCTGTCAGTTCCGTGAGTGCTCCTCACTGTGTACCAAGTTTGTACGCACCAGAGAAAGTAGTTCGGAATATTTGGCACACCCTCCTCCAGTTACAACGGCTGGGGAAAGAGAGGTCCTTCTGTTGGGTACCAGGGCACATGGGTATTGCATTGAATGAAATGGCAGAGGTAGCAACTAGCGAGACGTGTTGCGATGCTCGCTTAGTACAGTGTGCTATTCACCAGCATGCTGGCGACCCGCTGTTGAGATACAGGATCTTGTGCCGATAGGGGAATGGGTGGCTGCAAGTCATAGACAATAAACTCCGCGTGGTAAAGCCCGCAACACGGCCGTGGCGTACCTCCTTCCAGCCCTATGACGCATGGCTTCTTGCTCCAGCTACAGGATTCTCCAGTGCGTGGTATTTGTGGCGCACAGATCACTGTGCAAAGTAATGATCAAATGGATGTGGCGTGAGTTCTGTGTTTCGTCCAAGGGATTTTCGAAAATTTTAAGTACATGTTTTGAACATGTTAACGGGGTGGCTGGTTCTCTCACGTTTCTTATAAGTGGTCAGCCAATCATATTTCCCCGTGCTTTCGTTCTTCTGTCGCTTTATTTCTGTTTTAATCCCAGGTATAGCACCTTTCACCCTTTCTCGGTTGTCTCAATGTTTGTGAGATGGAGGGTTCATGTTATCAACGCGAGTGAGGTGGGCGTGAGTGCATGAGCGTCATTTTATAGTTTTTCTCCCCATTGTGTCATACCATTTTCGTAATTTTATCCACATTCGTTTCTTTAATATAATTCAGGACGCTGATGACCTGGCGTTGAGCCCTAAAACACACACACAAACACACATACACACACACACACACACACACACACACACATAGCGAACAGTAATTGGTACAAATCGTCACTGTCAACAGTTTTGAATAGTAAAGGTACTTTGCACGCAGACACTGTTTACGTTACATCAACAGAAGTAACTTCTGCAAACACGATTCCGAAAAGAATCTTGTGGCACGGAAAAGTGAGATGCAATTTGCCGATGCATAAAAGCCGTCACATATCTATATATGAAAAACTATCCTGGTTTTGCCTTTTATTCTGACCCTAAGGCTAAATATAAATAATGTACATACATCCTTTTATGTCATGTTAATTTGAAACAGATCCAACTAATAGTGAAGTTGCAACCGTCATTTATGCGTATCAGGGAAAAATAAATTGACTGATTAGAGTTGTTTGCGAAGTTCAGTTGATTTGTCATTCGGTTTTCAGCAGCTACTCACTACTCTATACTTTTCTTTTGGCAAATGAATAAATTTTTCAAAAAAGTAAACAGTGAATTTACGTTATTCCTTGCTATGTTAAAAATTTTAATTTCGTAACAGTCGCATGTGCGGCCGTGACAGAACGTGAAAATGAGTTGTGTCGGATATGTGCAAAGTAAGCACAAAGTGTTTCCCTTATTAGAAGAAATTATTTCTAAGGAAGTATGCTAGGTGCAGGTATGTGGTATGTTGTAAATTGTAGCTTAAAAATGGTTCAAATGGCTCTGAGCACTATGGGACTTAACATGTGAGGTCATCGGTCCCCTAGAACTTAGATCTGCTTAAACCTAACTAACCTAAGGACATCGCATACATCCATGCCCCAGGCAGGATTCGAACCTGCGACGGTAGCGGTCGCGCGGTTCCAAACTGAAGCGCCGGCAGTTGTAGCTTACCTCAGTGAGTTTTGTATGGAAACTCTTCCACATGTGCTCCACTGTGACCTGTACAAATGTGGTCCTTTCGTTGCCCATAGAACGACTAGGCTTTGCTCGGTTTCTCTCCACGTCTTTGCCAACATCTCTCGCGTCATGGCCTCTACAGCGTCTCGTATTCGTGCCGTAAGAGTTTGCACATGAGAAAACGGTGAACACTTTATCCTTAACGTGACCTGGCAAAAAGAATGAAGCTGGTTACGTCTGGTGAAACTGGTAACGATGAAAGTGGACCGTCTCTGCCTACACATCCAAGAACTGGCAAACAAATAACTCGAAGCAGTGTGGTGTACTCTTGGTTGAAATTCCTTCGACTGAGTTCCAATGTTAAGTTCCAGCACGTCCAGGTAAACCATAATGGTAGGCTAAGTGAAAAAAAAAAGAACTGTCCAGTAATTGCGTTGTGAATCAAGCAGCACCACAAATTTAGTTTCGGCCCGTCCCGTTGCTGTTATAGCACGACATGCGGCTTCAGCGATTCCCAGATCCGTACATTAAGCCTGTTTAGTAGTGCCCTGAAGATGTGAAAAGTCACTTCATCAAAGAAGAGAAATCTTGTTGCGATAGTCTGCATCATTTCATTCCAACTTGTTCCTAGCAAACTCAGCGCGTCCAGGTCTCTTATATGGCTGCCAAACATGCAGTACTTGCACTTTATATCAATGGAAATGCAGCCATTTGTGTAAAATCTTTAGTACAGTGGACTGAGATATGCCTGTTATAACGTCCAGTCTCGTCGTCAAACATGTGGTGTCTGGGAAGCCTGCTTCTGGATTCGCTAGACAAACATTCAACCAAAAAATTGTTGAAATGGCTCCAAGCACTATGGGACTTAAAGTCTGAGGTCATCAGTTCCCTACTTAAACCTAACTAAGCTAAGGACGTTACACACATCCACGCCCGAGGCAGGATTCGGAAGTGCGACCGTAGCAGCGGCGCGGTTCCGGACTGAAGCGCCTACAACCGCTCAGCGACAATGGCCGGCAACATTCAACCAAATCGTCTTACTTTTATCACAAAAAGTAAATTTACAATAATTAACTTTTGCAATTGCAGAAATGTGTCGCAACAAAGGGCAAAATACAAAATAAGCAATCTTCTTCAGTATAAAGAATCTCAAACCTGTGCTACATATAACGTACAAGCGAAATGACGAGTCTTGAAGCTTATACTGATGAACTCTCTGATCTTTGCAGCTGCTATTCAATTGGGCCGTCACCAGTCGGTCGCGGCGCTTCTCTTCACATAGGGCCCCGTTGCTCTCGCGTTACCGTCCTGGAGACGGAGGTAGGTCAGCATACGATTGGTTGACGTCTCTTCTCTGTCGTTCCCAACCGGCTTGCCGGCGCCTGACCTTTCGCCGTGACGCCTGTCTCTCTGGAAACACCGCTCGTCGATTTACACGGAGTAAGCTGAAATGCAGTATGCGCAGTATCAGTAGTGTGGTCACTCACTCCAGTTTTGCCACTTCTTGCCTGGTCATCAACACAGGCAGTTCCTTTAAAATTTTTGTAACAGCCTTTGAGCCTTTGGTTCTCTTCACCTCTTTTGGATCGCGAGCATAGGGAATTCGGAACTGCCGCTGAAGTGTCATAGTTCATCGTCTTTCATAAAACTTCAAAATAGCTTGCTCTTTCTGCTACATTGTCCTTATTGTGAATACAGCACTCCTAAATTACGCTGCCTGTATCGAGAGACACAGACAGATAGAGAGAGAGAGAGAAAGAGAGAGAGAGAGAAAGAGAGAGAGAGAGAGAAACGGGGGGGGGGGGGGGCGGGAGAGAAAGGAATCAGATGCCGTCAGAGGCCATGTGGAAATGTATCCATAAAACTTCATGCACTAAGCTACCATTTGTAACAAACCGCATAGATTGAAAGGTGGCTACACTGAGCCACAGCGCCAGAGATCGCGCTAGAGAGTATTGTTCCGCCGCCTCCACTGGCAGTGATTATTGAGATGTCGTAGTGGGCAGTGATTATTGAGAACTCGTAGTGGGCAGTGCTTTGGGAGAACTCGTGGTAGTCAGTGCTGAGATGTCGTAGTGAGGAGTGTTTGTTGAGATGAGCTAGTAGGCAGTGCTTGCTGAGATGTGATACTGAAAAGTTCTTGTTGAGATGTGATAGTAGCGAGTCAGTGTGGAGAGATTGTAATGTCTAGAGTGCTTTTCATCAATATAAATTAAGGTAACAAACTACTTTTCTTTTCTTTCTCATTATTTCAATGTCCTGAATAATGCGTCATTACAGGTTCAGTCAACAAAGCATCTGGCTTGTGTTCTTGTATTAGAGTGTAATTCTGGTTTTCTTGAGTAATTATGGTATTTCTATTTTCTTTAATTAATTCAGTATAAATGATATTTAAAATTTCTTGTGTTGTTGAAGAAGAACCGTGCCAGATGCGCACGTTGAGTCATACTTCCACACACAGAACAGTTACACTTGTGCTTTGGTTTCGTAGGTTTTATAGTCGCTGGGGACTTAATTAATTAATTGTGTTAATGAAAATTTCCATTTCATTCTTTGTTGTTGTTCTTTGCAGTCAGATAGCGTAATAATACTAGTCAGGGCCAACCGTTACGAGACTTCGTAACCGAACAGACAGCTACTGAATCAAAAAATTAAAATTATTTGCATTCTATTTTAATTAAGCCCCCATGCACGTGGCGACCGCTGCTTCGGATCGTCCCTTGGAATCTTCTGATTGTAAAAATAGTAGACAGTAGTATTGTTGTAGTAATTTGTAGTTCAGCAATTGTAGTCTATTTTGCATGTGTAGATTTGGTAATTGTCATTCTAATGGTATTTTTTTTTTTTTTTGCAAAATTTCATTTCTGTTGTCTTGTCTACGGGTTTGACAATTAGTGCAATTATTTCAATTGTTCGATTAATCGTGTTTGAGGGAAATATTTCGTGTGAATGGTATTGTTGGAGATAAAGTGTCATTGTGTGTAATTTCATATAGTGACGAGTTTTGTATGTTTTGTAAATGATTACGCGGTCGATGAAAAAGGCAAAAATGATGGATAGTGAGAATGACGAAATTCTTGACATGGCGAACTCGCCAACACAGGACAACAGTATGATGAATAATGGAGTGGAAAACAATTTAATAAGTCGGGAAAATAGTCCGGAACCATTTCAAAATTTTTCTCAATCAGGAAATTCACAGAATACGAGATTAACGATAGAAGAGTCTGAAATAGTATCGAACACAGATAGCTTTACAGCTATGACGAAGGAAACTGGTTTTGCAGGAAATGTTAGGGGCGAAAGGGGTTTCGAATCAGTTACTATGGAGCAGTTGATGAGTGCTATATTAAAAATGGAGACACGGTTTGGATCTGAATTAAAAACACAGAGGGGAACAATGGAATCACTGGGATCACAAATAGGAACAATTAAAAAAGAGATGGGAACTTTACGATCTGAATTAAAAACTGATATGGGAACAATGGAAACACGGTTTGGATCTGAATTAAAAACACAGATGGGAACAATGGAAACACGGTTAGACTCACGAATAGGGACATGTTTCAAAAACATGAAAGATGAATTAAAGAAAGAAATCAGAGAAGAAGTACAACCGATTTTGAATGCTCACAATAATAGATTAATTGCAGTAGAGATTAGACAAAGGGAACAGGATAGAGAACAGGAGGAAAGAGATCGCGTGATAGTACAAAAATTTTCAGAGTTAAATTTACAACGTGCACATGATAAGGAAGAAATATTTGAGAGAATCGAGGAATCCGTACCAAATGACAGAATAAATAATCTAACACAACAATATGAACAGTTAACTACCAAATGTGTCAATACTGAAACCCGAGTCGCGACACTTACGGAAGACGTCAGTAAACAGAAAGAAAAAATAGGTGACTTATCGGAAAGAGTTGAGGAGATTTCAGATAAATTGACAAGTCTTAGTTTAAATGGGGATAGAGATTCAGATGATACAGCTCCATTACCATTTGCAGAAACCGAAGAGTACCAGAACATAAGTAAGCATGTTGAAAATCAGGGAAAATTTAATGAACGCGTTAAAAGGGAAGTTGAGGCATTACGAAAGCAAGTCAAACAAATTGAAGGCGAAATCGTAGGAAAGGACAGCAAAAGAAATTTGGAATCACAGTTAGCGGAGGGGTTTGAAGAAAATAATTTGTTTCATTTACGGGATGCAACAAGGGAGCGCCAGGCGCGCGAACTTGACAATAATCAACATTGGGACTGGGACAGACGCGGTAGGTCTTTGTCGCCACGAGGCGAAAACTTTGACTATAAACACTTTTTGACTGTTCGGAAATTTAAGATCTTCCGCAATTCTAAGAATGACATACATCCATGTGCATGGTTAGATCAATTTATGTATGCACTCCCACCAAATTGGCCACTAAGTCACAAACTGGAATTTATGTGTGGATATTTAGAAAATGAACCGGCGACGCGGATGCGCGCACTCATTAGAGATTGTAATAATCTGAATGATTTTTATCATGCATTTCTATCGACATATTGGTCCGAAAACACGCAAGACAGAGTCAAACACAGTCTTATTATGCAGCGTAATTTCAAACAGTCTGAGTTCCGCACGCCAGCGGAATATTTTGAAGACATGGTTCGAAAGAATCAGTTCCTTTCCAACCCTTATAGCCCGACTGAATTAATTCGCATTTGTTTAACTAAGCTGCCACAATCCATAAGACAAATTGTTTTAGCCGGAAGATATAAAGACGACATTGAGACTTTTAAGACTTTGTTACAAGAACTTGAGTATGACAACGACGACGGGACTTCTTGTAACTTTTTCAGTAACAGTAAATACGATAGATTTTCAGAGAAAAGGGATAGTGATCGGAACGGGCGTTAGATGGGTAATTTTGAGAATGACAGACGTAACAGACAGGACAATAGATACCAGCCTTATGACAATAACAGACGTTCTAACAGAAATTACACAGACAATTATAATAACGGTAATTCTTACCGGAATGATCAATCATACGGAAACAGTAATCGGTATCATCAAGACAGAAATTATCCATACAATAATAGAAATTCTTACTACAGAAATGACCAGGGTAGTAGATACAACAATAATTACAGAAGTGACAGTCGAAATTATACAAGAAGTAGTTATGCAAACAGACAGGAAAACAGAAATTTTAATAACAGACACAACCAAGAATTTGCATCTAACAGACAGGAAGGACCTAATTGGCATCCTCCGCGTGACAGAAATTCAGAGAGACAAGTGGAAATAGTAGAAATTGATCCGCGAAATGTCGGGAATAATCAAAGACGTGACGCAAACAATCGACAATGACTAGCAGCTTCGGCTTCTGGCAGCAATATAGACGGTTCAGAAAGTAATGACACTACAACTTTACACTACGTACGCCTGGAAGATATGAGAGACATTTTGCTAGGCGAAAAGGAAAATAATGTAGACGCATTTTTACATCCTGTTATTGAAGTATGTGTGGGTAAGAATAAGTTCACTGCAGTTTTAGATTCTGGGAGCCCATTGAACGTCATTAGTGAATCAGTTTTTCGTATATGTGAAAGAACTATTGCCTGTCCTGTGTTACCTATTTCTAAAACTACAATTCGAGGAGCGATTTCTGGAAAAAGTGTGGAAGTTAAACAACAGACCAACCTAAATTTCATTTGTCAAGGATACGAATTGTCTGCTAATTTTATTATTGTTCCATTACTCAGTACACAGATTATATTAGGTATGGAGTTTCTTAACACACATAAGGCAATTTTGAACTTTAAAGAAGGAAGTGTGAATTTGACTGTTGCCGGAATGCCGAAATGTTTGAAGTTTTTCGAGTGTTTAGCAAGATCTGAATCAGATACAAAATGTTTAAGGTTTCTTACTTCTGATGTTTTCGTTGAGCATTATGACGACAGTGTGTTTATTCATGACAATGACAATAGATACAGAGACGCGATGGAGGATATAATTAGTAGCGAAGAATTAATTAATGAAAAGGTAAAAAAAGCTGAAGTGCCAGATGACGTTGCAAGAGAAGAGCTGCACCATATTTTGACTTCACATGCTACAGTGTTTAGTCATCACACAGGAACTATACAAGGCTTACAATATTTATTTGAAGTAAAAGAACACACACCATTTCGCGGGAAAACGTACGCTATTCCTTTGGCTTACAGTGACAAGGTTAAGAATGAACTTCAATACATGTTAGATCAGGGCATTATTGAGCCAGCAGTCAGCCCTTATACCAGCCCATTACACGTTGTTCTTAAAAAGGATGGGTCAATTCGTTTGGTTCTGGATTCCAGACAGATAAATAATATTATTATTCCTGAAACTGACCGTCCACAAAATTTAGATGAACTTCTTCAACATTTCCATGGAATTAAAGTTTTATCCACGATTGATATGCGCGCAAGTTTTTGGCAAATAGAACTCCACCCTGATTGTAGAAAATACACTGCCTTTTTAGCCTTTGGTAACTGTTACCAGTTTCGGAAATTACCGTTTGGACTTACTGTATCTTCTGCAGCATTCATTCGTAGTTTAAATGAAATTTTACCTGTTTATCTTCGTGACAATATTACTTCATATGTTGATATTCTTATTGCTAAACGTTCTTGGAGTGAGCATAACAAAATTTGGATTCATTATTACGTATTTTTGCACGAGTTGGCATGACAGTGAACTTGGAAAAATCTGAATTTGGTCGTTCTCAGGTGAAATTTCTCGGTCACATTATTTCTACAGAAGGTATTCTTCCTGATCCAGAAAAACTAGACGCTATTCGTAATTATGCTGTTCCTACCACAAAACGTGATGTTCGTAGTTTCCTTGGTGTCTGTAATTTTCTTAGACGCTTTGTTAGATTGGACAATTTGGCCACACCTCGTTTATGTGAACTATCTGGAAAGAATTCTAATTGGTGTTGGGATGAGGAAGCTCAATCAGAATTTGAACAACTTCGTGACGCTTTAGTTGCTGCTCCACTTCTTTCACATCCGGATTTATCTAAAGATTTTTGTTTGGCGACGGACTCATCATACAAAGGCCTAGGTGCACATTTATTTCAAGAGATAGAAGAAAACGGCGTTGTAGTACAGAAGACTATTGCATTTGGAAGTCGTGTTCTCTCTAAATCCGAAAAGAATTATTCGATTACGGAACTTGAAGCTTTGGCTGTTGTTTGGGCTTTCACAAAATTTCGCACATTTTTGTTTGGTAGACATACTGAGGTTTACACTGATCATCGAGCTTTGGAATTTCTTATGTCGACAAAATTAACTCATGGCAGATTGTCACGATGGGCGCTGTATTTACAGGAATTTGATTTTAGTATTGTTTACATACAGGGATCTTCAAATATTGTTGCTGATGCTTTATCACGTGCACCTATGGGTTTGAAACAAAGTGCTGAAGAGGACTGCAAAGAAAACCATTATTGTTTGATGTACATTCAAGGTGTTGCGTTTGAGAACTTTATTTCATCTTCGCTCCAGGACATCGCTAAGGAGCAAAATAAGGATCCAATCTGGAAGGACATTAAGGAGAAGTGGAGGAGAAAGGAAAGCGTAGCGATCAGACAGTATTATTTAGTTCGCAATGATATTCTTTTCAAACGAAAATCGGTCGACAACTCTGTTTGGTTAGTTTGTATTCCTGATGAGTGGGTCAATAAATTGATTTGGTACACACATTTTAGTTATGCGCACTTTGGTCCCAGAAAATGCTTTCATAAATTACGAGAAAATTGCTACTTCAGTAATATGGAAAAACGTATTCGATCTGTTCTTGCCAAATGCAAATTATGTCAAAAGGCTAAGCCGCCAACAATTTCTCACAGAGCACCGTTGTTTCCTATCATTCCAGCGAAATTAAAGGAGATGGCTGCAGTTGATTTGTTCGGTCCAGTGGTTCGATCTAATAATGGTTTTGCGTACATTTTTGTAGCAGTGGAATTGACATCAAAATATGTGTGTTTTACACCTTTACGCAAAGCAACAGCTCGTTCAGTATCTAACGCTTTCATCAAACATTTTCTTAAAGAAGTTGGTCATGTTGATAAGGTCATATCATATAATGGATCACAGTTTCGCTCTAAAATTTGGCTTCGTACTCTACGGCGTCGTAAGATTAAACCAATTTTTATTTCACTTTTTCACCCTCAATCTAATGCTTCAGAGAGATGGATGAAGGAAATCAATAAATTGTGCCGTCTTTATTGTCATCAGAATCACAGAACTTGGGATCAGTATCTTCATATTTTTCAAAACATTCAGATTGAACTTCCTAATGACTCAACTTCTTTACCGCCTCTATTGATATTAAAAAATAAAGTACCAACAAATCGCATTTCTGAAATCGTTCCTTTTCCGCCTTCACGGAAACTGCGGCATTCTGAAGTTGTCAACCTGTCTCTACGAAATATTGCGTCTGCGGCTGCAAGAAGAGAGAAATCAGCTAAACGTCCTGGTCGTTTAAAAATTTTGTCAGTTGGTCAAAAGGTGTTAATTAAGTCTCACCGTTTGTCTCATAAAGGAAAAGGCTTATGTCGCAAATTTTTTCTGCTTTATAACGGTCCATATAGAATTCGCAAAATTATCCATGATAACACTGTTGAAGTAGAAACTCTTAAATCTCGACGCTCTAAGGGAATACATCATATATCGAACTTTAAAATTTTTGTGGAATGACATATTTTTGAGACATCAACAGTTATACGTAAACATGCAGAGAGTACAAGGATACCGCGCCGTGTTCCGGCGGCGGCAGATACTCAAAGCAACAGTGAAGTCTGCGCGCCGCAAAAGGCAGTCGTTGACCGCAAACAATTACTTCATATGTCACGCGCCTACAGCTGATCGAGCGCACAGTGTGAATGCACTGACAGCCGTAAACAAATACACAGTCTAATTTTTCCGACTAAATTCTGTATAAAGCTATGGTGACTTTATAAATTATGTTATTAACGTTCAGTATTTTTCAGGATACGGTTGTGTAAAATATTTAAGACCTTTAGGTAAATTCTGTGCGTGTCCGACGTTAAGACGACTTGCTATTGAGAAAATTTCAGGAAGAATGTCATTTCGAAGAAGAAAGTAATAAACAAAAAAGGTAACGATTAATTGAGTTTATTTTTCAGGTAACATATTTCCACTTAGGTACGTACTTTAGACGTAATTTGCTGCTTGCGATTACGTGACTCATACTTTGTGCTAAATTTCGTGTTCTATGAATTTACTTGTGAAGCGACGTGCTTACGCACATTAACTGATTTTGACGATGATTGATTAATGAACAGGCTTGTTATTTGTATATATTACGCATCGCTTGGCTGCACTGCTTTTTCACTGATGTCACATTTTTCTATTATGAGCCTGCTGTGCTTATTTATTTAAATTATAATTGTCACCTGATTAATTGTGCTGACTGTAGTTAGGTATGTAGGTTACACTTTGTGATTTATCTGCTTGCGCCTTCATGTTTACTTATTAAGATTACATATGAACATTTATTTGCTTATGCTGAATGATGCTAATGACTTGTTTATTACGTAAGATATATGTTTGCTGCTGTGCGTATGGATTGCATATTTCCACACTTCTGTTTTGTTGTCATAACTATAAGTTGGTATGTAGAAATGCTGATATACTGTGTACAAACATAGAGTTTAGGTCACACTATGGTATTAATTATAGATTGTTCGCTTGGCAGAGCCTCGTTGTAGGGATTGTGTTGCATCCACTTGTTGACATTCTGTTCTCTACTGGTATATTTACTCGCTATTGCATGTTTTGCTTACGCTCAGTGCCTGATATTTTTAAGATAAGAAAATGAACTGCTATAATGCTACGAACGACATTAGTACAAGAAATTTCATAGAAGTCACATGAGATGGAGGTTTTATGGAAGCTGTATAAATTTATGCTAATAGGACGGAAGCTAACGACATGACACACCAACATAAGGTTTAGACCATTGACAGTTATTTCACTGCATTCTTCGTGAGCAATTGAAATAGGAAGTGACACTCGACACAAAAAATACTCCACATGTTTGCTTAGGTTTGCCATAATTTTTGAAGTGGTGTACACACTGAAATATCACGATCATTAACACTTCGTACTCGTACTTACTTACTGAAGATTATTCAAACTAAAGGCTGTTAGAGGTCATGTATGCATTTCTTTTATTTAATGATGGACAAGGAACCAAAATGTATCTTATAATTTATAATGAGTAGAAAATTTGGGTCAGATGGATTACACAGAGGTTGTGTGTGGACACTGTGTCTTCGGATTGTATGGGATGCTGAATTGAAGTTTGCACTAGGATTTTGTCTGTACTTGTTCGAGGAGACTGACTAGAGGAAAGAGTTGTTATGAAAGTGAAATGATATTGGCGATAAGGTTTATATGTGTCGACGTATTGAAGTGGTATTATTGAGGTATTGAGATTGTGTGAAGTTGAGATTGTGTGAAGTTGATGATTATTGGAGTTTTCGTGGACAAGAGGTAAGGTAAATGAGGTTTATATGTATCGACGTATTGAAGATGTATTATTGATGATATTGATGATAAGGTTTATATGTAGACGTAAAAGGTATTATTGAAGTATTAAGATTAAGTGATGATGATGATTATTGGAGTTTTGGTGGATAAGAGGTAAAGTAAGTGAGGAGCATTTTTTTTTTTTTTTGTTGGTCTATATGGAACAAGGAGGATGAAGATGGCAGACTAGAACACTCAAGTAGAAGGAAGATTGCCTACACACACACTTTGTTAAATCAATAAGCAGTACATACTTTTTTGGAGAGAGGAAGCATTGCATATCTTGGCACACTGACAGTTGTTCAGCAACCGTACATTTTGATCTGGCTTGGCAAACATTGGTCTTGACATGATGACTATGACGTTGACTAACTATTATTGGCTGTTATACATTGCTGCCACTACTACTTGATACATATGATGAACATAAAATTTTGACAGAATTGCATTTACACAGTTAACACTATTCAATTACACAGTAGCACTAATGTGGATGAAAGATGAGTGAGTCTGTTTTGTGTGTTTTCCTTTTCCTATCCCAAATTGGTACCAACCTATCTCCTAAATATTATTTTACTTGTTTGTTGTGGCTTGCACTGACACCCATAAATATTATAGGTTTACTGGTATTTGTGTATTGTAATAGTTAATAGGACAATTATCTGATATCATTTGTGTGTTTGTTATGATTTGTATGTTTAGTGTAAAAGCATTGTATGTGTATTCAAACTATTGTTCATGCCTGAACTGTCTGATTAGTGATGGTGCTGCACTTTTCAACATGATGTGTGACATTTAGTCATGTTTAATTTCTGCTGATGAACAGTGTGATTAGTGAAAGTGAATTTTATGGACTGCGGTCAGCACCTGGTCAACATTACTGGGTGCCACTGATGGACTGCTTCTACTGAAATGGTGTTACTTGTTGGTGTCTGCACCTGCTCAACATTGCTGGTGCCACTAATGGAACTGCTTATACTGAAATGGTGTTACTTGTTGATGTCTGCACCTGCTCCACATTGCTGGGTGCCACTGGTGGACAGCTTCTACTGAAAAGATGTCACCTGTTGATGTCTGCACCTGCTCAACATTGCTGGGTGCCACTGATGGACTGTTTCTACTGAAAAGATGTTACTTGTTGGTGTCTGCACCTGTTCAACATTGCTGGGTGCCACTGATGGACTGCTTCTATTGAAATAATGTCACTTGTTGGTATTTGCACCTGTTGACCATTGCTGGGTGCTACTGCTGGAACTGTCAACTACTTGTTTCTTGGGCTATGGAAAGCGTTTATGTGAATATTTGTATAAACTGATTTTTTGTGTATTACTGTTTGTGAAAAGTTATGAGACTCTTACCTGCACATATTCGTCATTGCTGACGCTATTGATTGAACTGTTTAACCACATAATACTTGTGTAAACTGTTATGTAAAGTCACATGTATGAAAGAATTTGTATTGCTTACTGTATTTTATATATTAGGTTATTGAAAGGTCAGTGCAAAGCCAAAATTTTATCTAGTTATATGATATTTACGCATTAATATTATCTTTTATTTTTGTCTGTATTTTTTTGACGAATTTGGTGGTATTTTCACCACCAATGCTGGCAAAAATACCATCAAATTCTAGCCCGTGGAGGAAGGGCATATGAAAGGTGGCTACACTGAGCCACAGCGCCAGAGATCGCGCTAGAGAGTATTGTTCCGCCGCCTCCACTGGCAGTGATTATTGAGATGTCGTAGTGGGCAGTGATTATTGAGAACTCGTAGTGGGCAGTGCTTTGGGAGAACTCGTGGTAGTCAGTGCTGAGGTGTCGTAGTGAGGAGTGTTTGTTGAGATGAGCTAGTAGGCAGTGCTTGCTGAGATGTGATACTGAAAAGTTCTTGTTGAGATGTGATAGTAGCGAGTCAGTGTGGAGAGATTGTAATGTCTAGAGTGCTTTTCATCAATATAAATTAAGGTAACAAATTACTTTTCTTTTCTTTCTCATTATTTCAATGTCCTGAATAACGCGTCATTACAGGTTCAGTCAACAAAGCATCTGGCTTGTGTTCTTGTATTAGAGTGTAATTCTGGTTTTCTTGAGTAATTATGGTATTTCTATTTTCTTTAATTAATTCAGTATAAATGATATTTAAAATTTCTTGTGTTGTTGAAGAAGAACCGTGCCAGATGCGCACGTTGAGTCATACTTCAACACACAGAACAGTTACACTTGTGCTTTGGTTTCGTAGGTTTTATAGTCGCTGGGGACTTAATTAATTAATTGTGTTAATGAAAATTTCCATTTCATTCTTTGTTGTTGTTCTTTGCAGTCAGATAGCGTAATAATACCAGTCAGGGCCAACCGTTACGAGACTTCGTAACCGAACAGACAGCTACTGAATCAAAAAATTAAAATTATTTGCATTCTATTTTAATTAAGCCCCCATAATTTTCTTACAATACAGGAAAAACTTTATGCTCACACTGTACTTCTGTGTATGATAGATTCTTTGTTGTTCTGGCATAACATACATGGAATTTTAGTCACAGTTTTTGTGCATTAGAAATAGCTACGTCCCAGAACAGAGAGCGAGTTTCGCGGAGCTCTCGAAAGCCCGTCGTGGCGAGGACAAACGTGCAGGAGTCTCGTCGCACTGGCTGTGTCACCAATTACAGCCTAATTGCTGGCCGTCGCTCATTAGTGTAATGAAGTTGCTGACCCCTGTCCGGCAGCGCTAATCGAATCTGGGGCCGGAAGCGGCACTGGCCAGCCAGCTCTGGCCTACCCGCTACCCGCTACCCGGACTCCGTCGCTGCCACTTGCCCGCCCTCACAAACAGCGGCTCGCGGGCAGACGAGCTCTCTGACTGAATGCCGCACAACCATTTCTCCTTTTCGAGCTGCCTTCGCACCATCACGAACTTCTTCGCGTGGAGCATACACGGTCCAGTCACATTAATATGACCACAGCCTATGTTGGACGTCAACGAGCAGTAATCACTCACAGCCGGCAGCATTGCAGGGTGTATAAAGCTTGTCGGGGGGACACCGAAAACAGCGCAGTCGTTGTCGTAATGTGCAAACGGAGCGATGTATTTTTTTTTTTTTTGTCATCAGTCTATTGACTGGTTTGATGCGGCCCGCCACGAATTCCTCTCCTGTGCTAACCTCTTCATCTCAGAGTAGCACTTGCAACCTACGTCCTCAATTATTTGCTTGACGTATTCCAATCTCTGTCCCTCTACAGCTCCCTCTAGTACCATGAAAGTCATTCCCTCATGTCTTAGCAGATGTCCTATCATCCTGTCCCTTCTCCTTATCAGTGTTTTCCACATA